>NW_004567105.1:44583881-44734870 GCF_000260355.1 Condylura cristata
AGTTTTGGCAATTATGACTTAACTCAGAAGGAAACCCCCTCCCATACTTATAAACATCAGCGTAGCTTAAAACCTTTATGCGAAAAATGTTTCCTCCTATTTTTTTTTTTTAGGAATTATTTAACTTGCTTTTATTATCCTAGATTATGTGATTTGAGAAGAAAGCATTAAATCTCTTATCAGCTTTGTTTCCTTTTCAGTTGTTAAGAAAATTGAGCTACATTAGTAGTTTATGAAATAAGAGGTATTAAATAGAGAGCTCATTGCTGATCTGATTGAGCAACTTCTGACCCACAGCTACCCAGGCAAAGGGGATTGATGGCTTAGCTTTTATGCAGCAAATGAATTGGAATAGCATGACAAGGAACAGAATCATACACCATCCACAGTCACCATCAACCCCTCCTCCCCAAGGTAGTGCCTTTGTATCATCTAAATATTTGATTAATAAGATTCCTTAAATCTATATTCATGGTGCTTATTCAGTATGGCTTTGATGAATATTACTCCTTGAGTAATGATTTTGAAAGGTTGCGAGTGTTTATTATAGGCATTAATACAGGCGTATTCTGTCGTTCCCTCATTCATTTGTTTGTGCCCAATCCTCATTCAGCAACTATTTGCTGATAGTTTGTAAGGTACCAGATCTTGGCAGTTGGGCACTCCGACTCTTTACTATATTTTCTGTGTTGTCATGTTAGAATAATGCCGGACAGAATCTTATTAAAAACAGCCAGTGTGGTGCTCTTGATATACACTGTGAATCTGTGATTATTTTCTAATGAGCTTGATGATAAATTCTATGCTGGAAGCTCAGGTAAGACCACTGAGTGAAGGGCTACTTCTGTCACTCACCCTCATTGACTCAGTCAGCATATGTCTACTGAACACCTACTGTGAGGTCCCAGCTCCTCTCCCTTAGACTTGCTGGAAGATTTCGAAGCTTGTCTAAACCCCACTGTTTTTTTTTTTGCTTATGTATGTTTTACTCAGACATTTAACATCCGCCATCTGATCATAGCCGCCCCATCCCTTATGCTGATTACACTTTATCTTCTCCACCCTGTTCCTACTTCTCCTCCAACCCAGCATAGAGCCCACTATTAGCTATTTCAATAAAGTATTCTCTATCATCTCTTTCCACTATCATTTCCTTCTCCACTGCTTTGGCCTTGATAACTCCCAACTCCATTTTTGATCGAGCTCATTCCTGTTTCTAAGCTAACGATTATTGTTGGTGATACTTTTTCAACAGCATACTGCTAACCCAAGTCTGCATTCTGGACTCAACTAAGCAGATCCTCGGGGCATGTTAATCCTCTATGGTATTACATTTCTTTCATTCACCATATCGACCATCCCAGAACTTGACCACAACATTTGGGTCTCTGCTTCAAGCTGTCTTTATTTGATCTCACAGCTGACTTAATTTCTCTTATACCATAAAGATGACAGCTGTGCAAATTTTTAAACTTCTCTGCTCTAAACTCAGAATTTTTAGCATTTTTTTTTCTCTTCAGTCATCTTGTTAATCTGCAAGAGGGACTGAATCTCAGTTTTACTGTTCTGTAATTGCCCATAATGAACTCTGTATCCTTCCATTTCTCATGACCCCAACATTCAGCCATTCATTCAGCTAACTTTTGCTGAGTGAATGCTATATATCCCATTATGCTCAGTCTGAACAATGATGGGATACTCTTGGCCAAATGTGAGGAGGTGTTTCATCAAAGCTCTATCGAAATGTACCTAGTCTTTGCCCAACATATAAATAAAGTACATCTGAAGTACTGGGATGCAATATTTCTGCTCTAAAGGTAGCATTTGAGCTGGGATTCAAAGCATTCATAGGAGTTTATGAATTGAAGTGGTTGAATAGGGGCATTCAAGAGGGAGATAATAACATATCAACATATGAAAGAGTAGAGTATGCTTAGAAAACAGCAGAAGCCAGAGTGGTGCTGGATTAGTTAGTGGACATGGACAGCAGGAGAGAAGTCTGGGAAATTATATAAGAGCTACTATTCCAAAGGATTAAAGATTATCTTATGAGAACAGGGGGCTTTGGTAGGTTTGTGGACAGGGAGGTAAGTAGATTAGGCTGGTATCTGTTTTGAATATGTTTTTGATAGTAGAAGAAGGTTCTTGGTGTATGGAGTGACAGTGAGGGCTAGATGGCCTTAGTAACAATAAAAAGAAAGGGGGCACATTGCCAGACAGATAGGACTATGAGTTACCAAGTCTTCATGATCAGTTGAGTGCCAAAGGACATGAAAGTGACATGTTTCTGATCAGCAAAAGTAGCACATTTGAGAAAAGTATTCAGTTTGTGATACTGACTTTTAGCAGGTTTGTTGGAATTTGAATGGTGGAAATAACTGGTAAAGGGCCATAGTTGGGGACATCCAACCTAGAATAATCACTGGATAAGTGGAAGCGAACATATATGCAGGTCAAAGGACCTTTAAGCAACATCAGAGCTAAATGAGTGGGTAGAGGTAGTGAGTCTTATAACAAAACAGGTGAAGAGTTAGTCAGGGGAATTTCTTGGTGTGTACTGACACCACCTGCATCTCTATCCCTTGGCCCATGGTGTGTACATGCCATCTCCAGGATGCTACCTAAGCCTTCCACCCTGAATGTGCTTCATGTATTTGACTGGAATTGACTTCATAGTGTAGGAACTGCCTAGAAAATTAGGATTCCATTGGGCAGAGAATTGTAAATAGGAGATAACAACATGAAGACAGCACCCTTTTAAAACTTTTTTTTTTTAAAGTTTTAAAAAACTTTTTTTCTTCAAGATTTATTTATTTATACATACAGATGAGGTACTGGCCAGAGGTTCAGGGGGCGGTGAGAGGATTCACCATAGACAGAGTAGGGAGCAGAACAGGCCTACAGATAGAGTAGGGAGCAGAACAGCAGAACTGATGAAGTACACTGCTGAGGGGAGAAGCAGGCGGGTCAGGAGAGGTCAGCCATGTGGATCACCTCCCGGGTGGGGATTGAACTCATGCTGAAGTGGCTTTAGCTTCTTAGTGCTGTGCTTTAACCTGCTGTGCCACCAGGAAGGACCCCCTTTTAAAACTCTTAACTGAACAGGAGGAAGAGGTTGAAGGGTTGTCACTTGTCTAGAAGTATACCTCGTGAAGCCCTTGAATGCATTTATAGGCTGAAATGAGAGAGCCAATAGGGAGAAGGGTATTGGTGTTGGGGTGATAATAACTGATGGAGCATATGGATTTAAGAGTAAAGGTAGAAGGTAAATTCCTTATTCTCAGAAGAAAGGAGGAATGGGCAGAAGGATGAAGATACTGATTTCAGGTAGGGAATTCCTTGCTGCCTTCTCCATTATCTCATCACACTCAGTCTCTCTAAACCAGCAACCACCCCTTCCTTCTTGAAACTCCCTTCTAACTTCTATGTCGCTCTCTAAGGCTTGACCTCTGACTGTACCTCCATAGTGTAATGGACAAAAATTGGATGAACTTGGAAATCAAATATGTATCCCCTAGTTCTTTGTATGTGTTTGTATGTGTGTCAATACCAATGTTTTCTTCTAAAGTCAGAAGGTTAATATAGTCCCCATATGGCAGTTAATAGATACTTGTGAGGGTTAAAATATAGTACTCAGTAAAAGAGACTCTTCCAGTTTCCTAAATATATGGCTTGTTTTGAGGACCCTTTTCCTCCCCTCTCAATCTTACCCATGTCTTTTGAACTGTTACCTTTGGACTGAGGAAGCTTTGCTAATTCTTTCACTTCTGCTTCTCCTAAGAACAGCCTTTTCTCCTTCCTTGGCTATTCTTTCAAAATCATCATTCTTCTCTTGATCACCTGGGCTGAAAACCCAAGAAACTTCATTGATGCCATCTTGGCTCTTATAATCAGATCCCAAGTCATCATAGACTTTCGCTGCACATTTTCTCATTCATTCATCTGACATTGAAGTGTTTGCTAGGATGCCAGCAACCTTATTAGGTACATTGCATGGTCTGTGAATGCTCATAAAATTATGATAGAGTGATATGATTGCTCTGTAAGAGTTTATTGTGAAACTTGATGAGACCCTACGGGAGAGTGCTTATCCCGGCCTCGTGGTAGGATGGTCTGTGAAAGTTTCCTGCTTTTAAGTTTCAGTGGGAATTAGTTTCATAAAGATTCATGGGAGAAGCAGAAAAGTAGAGGAATGTATGTGGAGGGACAGAGACAGTAGACTCAGTTGTTGAGTTAGCGATTATGTATATATGGGGGCAGAGCAAGAGTAGTGCTGCGCCCCTACACTGGCACGGCAAGATTACGGAAGAGTCTGTTCTACCCTAGTGTAAGGCTGTACAACAGTAACAACAGTAATGAAATGAGCCCCATGAGGAATTTTTTAAAAGTTTTTAAGTACAAAGAACCAAGTGTAAGTTACAATATTTTATTTAATCCAATTTATCCTAACTATCATCGCACATGTAATCAATATTAAAAATTTATGAAAGACACATTTTACATTATTTTCCTCCATCTCAATCTGGATATTAAAATTTCATCAGAAATACTTGATCTGTATTTAAATTTCATAAAACTTACAGTTGGAAAAGTAGGCTCATATACCCAAATTGTTCAGTTCATACTTAAAAAGTTTTCCAATAACTGAACCAAGTATCAGTTTTTAAATTTAAATCTAAACTAATTTGCATTAAAATTGCACATATATTACAAATTCAGTTCTGTACTCACTCTCGTCACATTTTAAGTGCTCAGTGCCATCATATTGAGTACTTAATCATATATTATTATTAGAAGAAGCGGGCCTGCAGGTTTGGGGCTTCACACTTGAGGTGGCGGGGAGCCATTGAAGTAACGGAGGTGACATGAGCAGAAGTGCTTCTTGTGGTGAGGTTAGAAGGTACGCTGATTCACAGTAAGTGACGGCCTTGACCTGACACAGGGCTGGCGATGGCGTGCTAGGTACAAGGAAGGTCGAGAGGGTGGGATCCGTCATTCAGGAAATCAAAGACAAGACTGTCAGGTAATTCCTGATTTCAAATGTGATCATCTCATCCCCCCTCCCCCCAAAATTGGATTTGGGACTGGTTTGTGATTTAGATAGTTGGAGAAAGACATTGATGTTTTCAATATGAGACAAAGTTGAGGTTCTTTTAGGATATCACAGAAGAAGCATCCAGAAGTTTGTAGGAATCTGGGTCTGTAGCTCCAGGGATTTTTTTTGCTCCCTGAAAGTGGTTCACCAGATAAGCACGGGTGAAGTGCAACCAGGGGAAGGAGAGGTTTGAGGAAATGATGGTTTAGAGCAAAGATAGACAAACTGAAAAAGCATGCAGCGCCAAACATGGCTGCCACTTGTTTGGGGAATAAAATTTCATTCAATGCAGCCATGCCCTTTGTTTAGGTGTTGCCGTGGCCTGCATTCCTCCTGCCAAGGAACTACCACTCCAAGTGGGACCTAGACCATGGGACCTACAAAGTCAAAACAATTTACCATCTAGCCCTTTTTAAGAAAGAGTGCCAATGCCTGCTTTAAAGTTTGCAGGCAATGAGGATAGAATTCTGGGCAAGATGAAACATTTAAGAATGAGAAGAGGAAAGGAAGCTCTTTACAAAGAATGAGAAGGAGCCACCTCTGTAGGCAGAGAGCCATGTGTGAGAAGGCAATGGGAAGAGATTTTTTTCCCCAGAGAGCTTCATTGTGAATGACAGTGTCGTGTGTTGTTAAGAGGTCAAGTAAGGTAACAATTGAAAAGCGTCAATTGAATCTAGCAACTCCAAGCTCATTGGTAACTGGGGTAGGAATATTTTCAGCAGAGGTGGGGCAGAAGGCAGCTAGAGTGGGCTGAGGAACCAGTGGGAGGGAGGAAGTGAAGGCAATGGAGACAATGAGGTATAGTTCTTTGGATAAGTTGGCAATAAAAGGAAGGAGAGAGCTGAAGGGAGTCAAGCGAGACACTTGAGGTTGGGAAGATTATTTTTGGATTGGCACACATCCTTGACAGAAAAAGAAAGATCTTAGAGTTTGGAATGGGAGAGGATGACACTGATGGAGCAGATCCTCCATCAACAAGTGGGAGTGAGGTCCAGCTCTCTTTTCATGGCCACAGTAGATCCTCTTTTAGGATCAAAGCTTCCAGCTGCCCCCAAGATCCTTGTTTTAGCTGGATACTTCTAGGGGGCTGCTCTTCCTAAAGAGCTCCTCTTATCCCAACCCTCCCTGCTCCCTGCTTAAGTAAGCTTACAGCTCCTGTCTTCACAGCCCAACTTGGCTACTTCCATTTCAGCACCTTTCCTCCCATTTGCTTGCACACACTCCCTGCAGAAGCCCACCTCGGCTCTCATCATGCCTACTGAACCTCTTGAAACATAGTACTCCATTCAAGTATTAGGGTGTCGCCTAAGTCTTGCGTAACCTGACCCATAATAGGTGCTCAGTCCAGAAGTATTTATGAAATAGAAATGCAAGCAAAAATCTCAACTCATTAAAATTTTAAGGCACATTATAAATTTTTTATAGAACAAGAAATAGGACTCACTGCTTTGATCCTATAATAAAAACAGTACAAATACATATAGAACAGTGTTCCCAGCCATGTCACTATTGACATGAATGATCAGATGTTTTTTGTTGTGGGGACAATTTTGGGTGTTGGAGGATAGCAGTATCTCTGACCTCCCTGGAGGAATTTATATCCTAGTTATAACAAGCGACAGTGTCTCCAGATATTGTCAAATATCTCCTGAGTTGGAGAGTGAGCAGTAAAATGTCCCAGCACTCCCCCCCATTGGAAGTCACTGCAGTAGAAGGGTAGTGTTCAGTGTTGGACACGCTCCCCCCAATGTTTTTCTTCTCTTTTTCCAGATGTATCCTTTGCTTTCATACTTTGAAATTTTAAGGTTGAAACTAAGGGAAATTATCTTAAAGGTATATCTTATTTCAGTTCATAATAAATGAACCACCCAGTCTGTACTACTAACAAGCTGCTGCTGATGGTCCTAGTCCCATCAAACAGTAAATGCATCCACTTATAAAAATAAGAATGCTTTGTTGTGTGAGCTGATGTTTGTGTCATGATTCCAACTTTTTGTGTAACCAAAAACCGCAAACATGGAGAACCATTGCATCCTATTGAACATATTTAGTGTTTGCAGATTAAGGGAAATGAGCAAAGGGTAGATGCTGTTTTAAGCAAACAGTGGTGAACATACTCAGTGGCAAAGTTAGGAAAGTTTCCCTTTCAGTATAACAGACACAAGTTATCCTATTAATGGAGTAGACAGCTTCAGGGTAGGGATTTGGTCCTGGCATTCTGGATTTTATTCAGTCTGAATTTTGCACTGTATAGACACTGCTAAATGCGCTAATAATTAACCACTTGTGTCCACAGTATGCAATACAGGTGGCTACTTCTGTCAGCAATTACTAGCATGTACTTTCTTGACTTCAACAAACTGTATATACAATGGAGTAATGCTTCTGAAATGCCAATAAAAGCTTTTACTTTAGTTATTTAGGCTTTAAAATGAAAATCAAAAGGTTGCTTAGAACAAGGCTGGTTTGCAGTGATGCCCTGTGCCCTTCTCTGCATTTTCCGTTTTAACTACAACTTGATAAACAAGAGCTAATTCTTAGCAATAATGAAGAAAGTTAACATTATTCTTTGGGCTGTCATTAGAAGAAATATTGACATTATTGATGTTATATTCCTTACTTAGCCTGGAGAAAGCAAGGAAACATTTTAAAAAATAATTTAACTGAGAATACAATAGTCCTATTTTAGACACATTTTATGATGGGAAGAAGAGTATACACCACTTGGGAATTTTTTTAGTAGCTTCTCTAAGGTCTGGGTTTTATGGGCTTCTAATAATCACTGTGATTTATTGAGCACCTACTACATACAAGGCACTTTACATATATTAGCTTTGTGTGCGCTCAGAGCACTGTGCATTTTTCATAATAGCACTTATCACAGTTCTAAACTTCACTTATTATATGACTAATTGATTAATGTGTCTTCCCCATTAGACAGTCACCTCCATGTTGATGAGTCTATATCGATTTTTGTTTCCCCACTGTTGCTCCAACACTTAGTAGATGGCCTAGCACATATTATGTACAAAGTAAATATTGCTTAGGGGAATGAGTGAAACCAGATACAGAATGCTGTGAGTTTAGAGATGAGGGGATAGAAAGATATTCTAAGTCATTTGCTGAACAGTTATATTTGATAAAGTGGGAAAATTCAAGTATACCTGGTCCAGTGGTTGTTCCCTTCCGTACACCTGCCTTCTCAAACTTTAAAGTGATGGAGAAATCTTACTGAATGCAGAGCCCTCTACAATAGGTCTGAGGATTTGCATTTCTAATAAGTGCCTGGTAATACTCCACTCAAGATACTGTCCAGTGAACCATGGTTTGTGAGCTGGGGTCTGCATTATATTTGTTGTGTAGAAAGTGATAATTTTCTTCTTTTGGAGGTATTTGATATCTATATTGAAAACTCTTGCCAGGAGACAGATGTATTGTACCTTGATTGATCTCCAGGGGAAAGTGCCACAAGGATTTGCTCTTGGGTAGAAGTATGCTGGCCCCTTCCATCAGTTGGTTATTCATGGGCCATGATCTTTGACTTACCATAATTCAGGTATTGATGATGATACCAGTTCCTGTAGCTTCCGTGATAAGTCAGTACCAGGTGTTATTTCTACTCTAAATATTTCCAGTACCCCCACCCCTCACATTTACAATGGACCTTTCAAAAGTTTCTTTGATATATAGTAGATAAGTGAGTCCTGTTGAAAGTTTGGATTTCTGATAGTCCTCTTTGTTGCCCAGGGTGTGAAGGAAGGGTAGCTGTTCCCAAGGATCCCCAGTTGGTACATACTCTGTCAACTCTGGATATCTCATGGTCTGCCTTACTTGTTTGCATGTCTGTGATAGTCTATTCCTGAATATCCTCCCTGACTGAATACTTTCTCCTAACTCTTGGGAAATAGGTAGAGACTTGACTAAGTGTTTGTGTGGTAGGAGTCCAGTTCTTGTTGTTTATCTTAACCATTTGACACCACATAGGGGAACAGAGTTCTGTGAAAAGGAGCCCTTCAGTCACAGGGCAGTCTGACCCACCCCCAACCATATTCTGTCCCCAGCCTTTGTCAGTTTCACAATTTCTAAATCCCATCCTTTCTGTGTGTGGGATGATACTTAGGTTCTTGATGTTGAGTTGACCAGTGACCAATTCTCTATTTTTCTCAACCATTCCTACTCCAGCTAGTCATAATCTCTGGGCCTGATTGTATTTTTGTGTTTGCAAGATTTGACAATTTCTGTATGTTGTGCTCTGTCTGGGTGTGGCAGTAAAAGTTTAAGGGGTACCTTAGGAAAGATTTCTATTAGTTCTGCATTTTGAAAAACTTTCAAATACAGTTCTATAAAATTCACTTGTGCTCAGTGATGATGAAGGGTGGTGGTTTGTTTAATGAGATGAGGACTTACAGATAAGTAAAGGACATCATTATACTATCAAAGTCATATTGAAAGTAATTGGCAGATCCTATAGTTTTTGTGAAGTCACTTATTGAAGTCTTTCTCCTCATGTGGTCAGACAAGGCACAGGAATTAACATGAGTGAGAATTTTCACTGATGGATATGAATTCCACTGATGGAATTTTCTTAAAGCATGTGATGTTTTCTCATCATTTCTAACTTTTTATATTAAGTTTTCTCCCTGTCATTTAAAATTTTTCATTTTGGGGGGAATGTTGTATTGATTTTAAGCTAGGTAAACTATATGTTCAGGCCTTTGGGGTAATCAGCTTTCCAAAAGTAGTGATTAAAATATACAGATGTGGGAAACCACAGGTACAAGAGGCAGCCTGCATCTCATTGTACTTTTATGAATGTTTAAAAGAGAAAGACTTTTTCTTTTATATATAATTATATTCTTTGTATTGATGTATACACTTTTATGTATATATGTATAAAGTATTCCCATTTTGTAATATCTTAGCATCATGACCATTGTTCCCATAAAAGTACTATATTTTGTGAAGTGATACAATCTGTGAGGCATTTCTCATTATGTAGACACCATGTCTTTAAATTATAGCAATTTCTTCAGATTTTAAGGCAAAATGAGCCTCTTAGAAGTGTGATTAATAGCAGGGAATGAGGCTAATGCCGGGTCATCAGTGGCACTCCATTACAAAAAAAGGTTGGACTAATAAAAGCATCCATCTTTTTGGTCAATAAAGCATTTGAATGATACAATTTTTATCATATAGTTGTTACTTGGTACTGAATACACCCTGAACTTGAATTGAAGAAAGGCAACTCTGCTTACAAGGGTGATTCACTTGATCTTTGATGGTGTAAGAAAAGGCAGGCCTGGTAAAAAGGCTTATGTTGGACCTACCAGTTTGACTTTTGTCTTCTAAAGCGTAATATGCATGGCCCAGCAGCTCTATTCAGTTTGAGGGCAAGAATAGAGAGTCTGATCAGTTGATATTTCTCTGACAGCGTAAGTGTACACAGTAGGCCCTCTCTTAAGTGCTATGTGAATTGCATTGTTAGGAGATCCATGATTCGGAGTCAAGGACATGGCTTGATTCTCATGTGGGTCTGTTCTAGCTTATTCTCCAATCCATAACCTTTGTACCACTTGCTGGTGTGTGGGAACAGGATTTTTAAGTAGTTCATAAATCATTCACCAATTCTCATTACTGTGACTTGATGTTGAAGCAATTCATTTCAGTCTGTTTTAATCCTTCTGATTAAGGATAAGTACCTAGGAGAAAGTCTCCATTTGGTACTAGTATGTCTTTAATCTCTCTCTTCCAGTTGCAAGCTCATTATTTAACAAAGCGAGAACATGGCTCCCACTATGAGCCTTTGTAGACTTGGATCTAGCTGGAGTTTAATAACATTGGTCCGGTTGTATTCCATTTATTTTAAAGTCTTTCTCTTCTATAAAGGGATACATACTGGTTTTCCATTTGACAAAGTGATATAAAGTCTCCTCTGAAACAGATTTATATGTTTGTCAAAAGCGAATACATTTTAAAATAGCATTGGTGGAGGTGTAGATAGAGATGGCAAAGTAATGAAGCCAGAAGGAGAAGAGAATCCTTGGGGCTTGGAAGCTGGCTCAGTTGTCCATTCAGATGACATAAACACACTCAGAAGCTCAGATTTTTAAAGCTTTGTATCTCCTAGAAGAGTTGTAGAGGGAATAAATTAGTTCTTCCAATGCTGGGTCTCCCCTCTCCTCAAGACTAATTTCAGTTTTTGAAATGGTTTATCAGGCAAGTTATATAAAAGTCTCCTTAATTAATGGACTATCTCTTCTTTATTTAGTGAATAAAACTTTTAAAATTTGGGCTTTGTTGGCAACACAATAAATAAATAGGGTGCATGCAATTCAAACTGAAGGAGGCTCAGGATAGGCTCACTACCACAACTGAGATGGAGGAAATAGTGCATTATTTTTATCCTATTTTTGATAAGAAGTCAGTGCAATCATCTGGACTACCGGGGTGGGGGTGGAGGGTTGCTGGGGACATGTCCCTGGTTGGGTAATAATATGTGCCCAATTTTAACTTGACTTGAAAAACGCTAGGCCTATATCAAGGGGAATGTTCACAACTCTTGGGTTACCATTTAGAACTATAAAACTCTTTATCAGTAGTTTAGTTGACCTCAGGCTTTGGGAAAAGAAAGGAAAAATGGAGGTGAGGAGAACTAGAACAGATGAGAAGTAGGGATAGTGGGTAATCTGCATTTTCCAGTGCAGTGGGAAAAATTGATAGTATCTGGCATGCTGCTTTTCTCTCTTCATTTTTTTTCCTACTTGGGTTTCACTGGGATATGGGATAATGCTTCACTTTCCTTTGTCTTCAAGTCATCTCAACCACATGCATGGAGTAGTGAGCATGGAATTTGCGAACGTTCCGTTCCCAAAGCATTTGAAGAAGAGTCTGTTAGTTGTTCCAGCAGACAGGCTTGCATCATCATTAAGAGTTGAGCAAGGCTGAGTTTTCTTCTCTAAGGCAGTGGAACAGCTCCAGCACCAGAGGGCTTTCTAGTGCAGAAAAGGGAGAGTTCTCCATGTCCCTTCCCTGCGTCAGGAAGGTGGTAACAGGTCCGCAAGCCTGAGAAAGTGTTTGCTACTAAGGCAGTGAGCATTCACTGGAAATTTCTTCTCTGGATTCTTGTGGAGAACTTGAGGGCTATGTTGGTTTGGGGACAGGGGATTTTAAGAAGAAAGGGGCTTAAGAAACAAGTCCTAGCACACACACAAAAAAACACATTCTCTACTTTGTAACCTTAGGGTTGCAGAACAGAAAAGCAGGATATGGGAACAAGAGCAGATAGAGAAGGTCAAGGATTTTATAGTAGGACTGGGCCTTGGGATGGACCATGGGTAGGGGAACCCCTAAAGTCTTATGTTTTTCAGATAGCTAGAAATTGCAGTAATCTGATCATTACTAATGTAATTAGCAGAATCCTTTGAGGTATATCTAGGTTTTGTTTTTTTTAAATTTTCTTACTTTCAAATTTTGTTCTTGGTATCCAACAGTGTTTAGCTGTATTTTGCACTGACATAATACAGAATTAGAAAAATTAATTAACTAATTATAAATGTAAGATATAGATAAATTACCAAACTGTTTTCCAGTATGTTTGCTTATTAAACTTTAAGCAATGGAGGGATATTATTCACACGTATCAGAATTAAGCAGTTTAATCATTTAATGGTATCTATAAGATGGATTCAGAATAATTCTTTAATTATAAATTATATATCTAAATATAGTATCTTTGATAAGACATAATACCATTCTTTTAATAGACAGTTCACTGTTTTACATGTTAATACATGTAGAGCTAATTTTTGAAAATAAAAGATTTCTTTCTCCTAATTTCATTAGTGAATATTTTGAGCTTGTACTCACTCTTGATTTTGATGACTCCCTTGATACATTGACAAAATGAAGTCCTGAGTGGTTATATGTAACATGAACTCCTCAAAATTTATTTATGTAATCTTTTTTAAGGGTAAAATCATAGCTTACCATAGTTCGATTTGTCAAGGTGGTTTAGAATTCTACAAGTCTGTTGTTGGTGGACCCAGTACTCTTTAGAGTATCTTGGAACAAGAAACTTGGGGAGCTACAAGATACCTCAGGATTTTCCTCATAGATAACATCTTCAAGCTTCAAATTTGTGTTTGTCCCATATATTTCATTGATAAGATGAGCCCTGGAAATGATTACGTAGTTACTCAAGCATGAAAACATTACAGTCTTTGAAAGCTGTTACGAAATTCAACCGTGAGTAGTTTAAAACAGGCAGATGATTTATTTTTATCTACAGTTAGCAAGTAAAAAGGTGTTGCCTGAGCTCTATTTACCTCATTTAGGAGTGACTTTTTTTTTTTTTTTTAAATAGGGGGCTGTGTCATTTTATTTCTAAGTAATACAACCAGTAAAGAGTTAACAGGATTTCACTTGATTCACTCTGGCTTATATTGGAGGTTGGTAACAGCAAATTGTTGTTTATAAGCAAACATGGCATTGTGCAAACAAGCAGGCCTGGTCTCCAACTGGTTTGATTTCATGGTGGTCAGCAGCTGATCTATGTAACATACAACCTTTCTGCCTCTCTAAATGTCAGAAGAATGACTGTTTGTTTATCTTGCCTTCTTTGCAGCTGTTTACTCTGTAATGCATTTACCTCGACCTTGATTCCCAAAGAATGGCCCCTTTCTCCTCCCCGGTTCTGTTTACGTTAGTTCTGCCCCTGGTGTCACCTATGAAATCTGTTGATTATTCCACCTGGTTAATGTTAAATTGCTCTTGTAAGATGATGTGTTTGTTCATAAACACAAATGCTGGGCCCCTTGTTTACTGTACCCATGGCAGCAATCGTTATTAAACAAATATTGCTTTGTTTGCGGGTGTGAGCAGCAGTTTATCCTGCAAGGTCTGTTTTAAAAACACACACACACACTAAAAAAAAAAAAATTAAATGCTAGAATTTTGATAAAGAAAGAAAAAGGGGAACTTGTCCCTGGAATGTGGTTGAAACAGACTTAGGTTTGCTTTTCTTATCTTTTGCTTGGATGAAGGGGCTGGAGAGATTAGCAAGTTGTTTGGTTTTTCTAAGAGATTTCCTTAGTGTAATGATATCTATGCAGTTGTTTGCTTTTTTCAGAAGGGAGAGAGCTCTCTCCTGAAAGGCCACTAGCTCAGTAATAGAACATCAGATGGCTAGAAAACTGTGCAACAAACAAGGACTTAGAAGGACTAAGAGAAAAAGTCTAGTGCTATGAACAAGGCAGTTTTCTACGAAAGGTACAATCTGGGGTTTTGTGTGATTATGTATGTGTGTGTGTTGTCACCGTGTCCTGTGTGATCCTGTTTGATGCATGTACTCAGTCAAGTTTGAGAAGGAAGAGTAACTTAGTTTGGTGCTCTCTGAATGTATCCTCTGACATAAATGAAGATATTTTAACTGGGAGGCAACTATATAATTAATATTTTTTGTATATTTGACAAGTCCTGTCCTTTGTCATGGTTTGTAAACAGCAGAGGAAACTGAAGTTATAGTATCTTTTTCTTTTTTTGGTTTTCGGATAGTATTTGTTGCTGTCTCTGAATTTGCTTGGTGCTTCAATACCAGGGAGGCTCTGTGAGTATTTGCTATGAACTATGAGGATGCAAACAGATTAGGTGAAGTTGGGGGGGGGGGTGCAGGGGAGGGGTGAAGACCCTCAATATGGGATGGTTTTTAATGCCAGAAAAAGCTTGCTGATCTATCTGTCAGAACAATTTGCAGAGGGGGACATGCATGCACATTTATTGGAGTTTTTGAAGGATAAAATTAAGTAATTGTCCCTTTTATGCAATAGAGAAATGCAGGCAACAGAGCTTTGGTGGCCTGTTCTCACGAGTGGCCATGATGCTCTGAGTGTATTGTTCTCTTTGGACTAGAGGCAAATCAGGAGAGACGTCAAGTGTGTCACCGAAAATGCTGTCTTTAAATGATGCTAGGAACGCAGTCCAGTGTATATATTAAATTATATGAAATATGAAAATGGGAAATAAATTCTGAACTGGTTATTGGTCACTTTATTTGACTGAGCTGTTTGTGAGTTCAGCTGTTTGAGTGTTCAGATGATTCATGTTCCACAGGCTTTGTTACTTCTCAAACTTAAAACCTATTTTTTGCCATAAAAATGTGTTTTAATTAAGCTCCCCAGAACACCTGACACCTCTCATACCCTCTCGTAGACTGCAGAGGCTTCCTTGTGGAAAGCAAAAAGCCTAGCATTGGACTGGCAGAGATCCTTGCAGTCTCTTTGATTCTTCAGCTCATCTGAGCCACTGTGCCAGGGAAGGGGGCTGTGTTTCCCGCTGCGGTTCTGTTCCCTGGAGTGGTTTCTTTCTAACTTCCATCGTTTACTCACAGCTACTGTGATGACAACACTTAAAGTCTTATGCACTGACTAGGAAAGAAGAAAAGCAGGACCATAAGTAGCTGAAACGTTAGAAATATAAATTCAACATTGGTAACTTCGGAGGTGGGTGATATAAGTGCTCACTAACGCCTTGCAAAAATCACAGTGTCCAAGAAAGTTTATCTGAGAAAGTCTTGACTGGATAGCTCCAGTTTCTCTGAACAGTAGTGCTGCCGTGGAATTCAGAAATCTCTTAAAAATAAGAAGTCCATCTACCTATTAAAAATCTGGTGAGAAAGAGAAACCATATTTTCATTCCAAGTGTTATTTTATTATCACTCCACTCCTCTAATGCTGCTCTGAGTTATGAATTACAGGATAAAATGATACATCCTGTTCTTGACCATTTTCAGTCCCTCCAAGCTGGCCTTATATATACTAAGTGTCCATCCTGTAGGGTTTTTCATTGGTTAATCAAATTTTTAACAATTGAGATAATCCTACTTGTGTTAGGACTGAATGATTTACTGACTTAAGTTATTTTCTGAGATTCGGAATTTCAGAACATTAGTCATTCCAAAAGAAGTACAGGAAGCAGAGTATTTTAAAATTAGGAACATAAAAGTTGTTGGTTAACATACTCCCTTGATCTCCTTTGATTGAAAAGTTGGACTTGGGTTCTCCTGTCATGTGTTCATTTAGTGAAAAAAATCAGTAATTATATATTAAACTCATATTAAAGCATATCTTGAAGTTAAGTTTGAGATAAAGGATTAAAAATATATTTTTATTAAACAGATGGAGGTGAAGGTGGTGATAGGAAATCATTTTTATCTGAATTCCTTTTCTTCCATTTCTGATAAATAGAAAGTACTTCTGTTTTAATTGATAAATACAAACTAGTTCTTATTTCCTTCCCCCCCTCTTTTAAATATAAAAGAAAAAAAGTACTTCATTATTAGCAATGAACATAATTTTCCTCTGTGACTTCTAACAGAGGATTCCTTGTATCACTGAGTCCTCAAGGCAGCAGGTCTCCTGAACTCTGACCTCCAACACACATTGGCTTTCTGAGATGCCCCCCAAGGTGGCCTTGCCTGTTACTCATTTCTTCCAAGCTCCAGGCCCTGGTTTTCCTGTATTCCTGAGGCAGCGAGGTGGGTCCTTCCTTTAATATACCTATGCCAGTGCTTCTGCGCACATTTGTTTCTCCTCCTCTGAGAGTCCAGCCCATTTTAACATTTTCAGCCTTCCCTGTCCCGTGACCCAGGAAAATTCCAGTTGATCTGTTTGCCTAAATATATGGCCACTTTTAAAATCTGCTTTGACAATGCCATTGCTTCTGAACTTTTTCTTCTGAAATGCTAAGTGAAATTCCAGATTTTTAAAGATAGATCTAGACATCTGCAGTGCGCGATAAAGTTGATAATCCATAAATCATTTTTAACAACAGGTAATATGCATAATTTATGGTGTTACAGTGCTATCTTTTTGATATTTATGATGGATAATGCTCAGTTTTTGCCCTCATATTACTGCTTTAAATTATACCACAAGAAAATTAATGAGAAAGTAGATTTATGGGTTTCATTTGTTTGTCAATTCGGAAATTAATTGGGTGTTAATTTTAGCCGTCCCTCATCAGACCAGGACTTCAGTATGTGTGCATTACTTTGCATTCATTGTAGCTTACCTCCATTTACTGTGGGTCACTAGCTTTGCATACATTAAAATAGCCCTCCGGCTCATTCCCTTGATTACTTTTTGAACTGCCATGCATTAGAAAATGTACGCCTTTCTCTTATAATTATGAAAATTTGGTATTGGAAGATGGTGCGTTCATGGAGTGCACACCATCTTCTCTTCCTAAACGACTCTGGGGTGGTCTTTCATGAATGGGATCCCTGCCAGTGGGGATGGTAGGCAGAGGTCTCAGGATGGGTTCACAATTTGTGAAAATAATCTCAGGCAAGAATAAGTGGTGGCTGTCTCTCGTCTTGGCTTTTCTCCTGTTCTCTTTTTTAAAAAGATGTATTTATTTACGCATACAAGAACTGGGGTACAGTTAGAGGTGTGGGGGTGAGAAGATTCACCAGAGTTGTAGTTGGGAGAATAACAGGCAGATCTATTAAAATACACTGCTGAGGGGAGCAGTGGGCAGGTCAGGAGAGGTCTACTGTGCCATGTAGGTCACCTCCCTGGCCAGTAATCGAGCTCCTGCTGTAGTGTCTGTGGATTGCTTCATCGTGCTGTGCTTTAACCCCTTGAACGCCCAGAGAGGGCTCTGCTTTCTTTTCTTTAAGAATATGTGATGAAGCTGCCACTTGTAGACCGTGATTCAGTGCCTAGGGAGGCCATTTGCTTCTACTATGCCCCTTCCTCCCCTGCTTCCTTAAACCTTCCTGTTCCCTTGTAATCCCCTCCAGCAGCCTAGAGTCTCCTCACTGCTACCTGCTCCAGTATCATCTTTCTGGGTTAAGAATGGACAACTGAAACCATATGCCACATGCAAAGATGTGTGAGCCATTGCTATAGCCCTCCACGGAGGGGCTCTGACTTGCTTTCTGTATTTTAGTTTACTTTTATTTTTTCCTAGTGGTGTAATGGTTAAGTCTCAGAGCTTTCTGTATTGTAGATGAGACTAACACCTACAAGAAAGGAGTTGGGTTTTTGTATCCCAGGCCATCCCACTATTTGCCTACTAGGGAGAGGGGGGATTCTCTGAGCTATAGCTTGCTCCTTAAAATGCTGTGTGTGTATTGTGTTGTCAAATAAACATTTTGCCAGTGAAATGCCCATTTACCTGATGAGACCTAGAGGTAGAAGTGTTTTTCTTCACTTTCCCTAAACAGCATGACCATTGTAAGTATTTTGACTCTTCATGATCCAGCACAAGGGTTTTAAATAGTTCTTATTTTAAGCTAACACTAGTATGATTCCCATACTTTATCTTGTCTTGTGTATAAACTCCTCATGGAATAGAGAGCCATGTGATCAACACTTCAGACATATAAAAATTTGTATTATGTCTCCACTATGAGAATTCCCTTCTTCCTCCCTCCTGGCTCACTTCCCCTCTTCTCCTCACATGCTTCATCCTTCCCTCCCTCCCTCCGCTCCTCTGACCCTTCCTTTCTCTCTTTCTTCTTTTCCAAGAGCTTCTTATGTTCTCTCCCAACTGCATGCCATTTTCATTTTCTCTGTGCACATGAATGAACAATGAGAAAAAGGAGTTTTCCCCTTTTTTTCTGGGGGGGGGAGGAAGAGGACTGTGTAATCACTCTAATCATTTGCCTAAAAGTGATTTCACCATTAACTTTGCTTCTCTTCTCCCCATAGAAGTAGAAATATATTTTACAAAACGATGTTTAGTTTAATTTACACATCCTTTCATGAACAGACCAAGTTCTTTAAGGGCATTTATTCTGCTTCATATAAATAATTGATCAGCCAAGTTAATTTACTTCTGCCTGACTTGGTCAACCTTAATTAACTGCCCTGAAATCAAGACTGAACTTTTTGTTAGCTTAAAATCTTTCACAAGTATGATAGCAAAGGTTTTATTTTCCCTAAATTTTCAGCATCAACACTGTAACCAAGGAAATAATCATAATAATAAAGCATTGCTTTAATTTACTATAAATACATTGGCCTGGACATTATGAATTTTCCAGAATACTTCCAGAGAGCTACTCTGTTGGCAACGACAATAAATAAGCTAAACGCAGTCCTCATCCTTTTCTACAAGTCCCTCTAGCACAAAAATCGATCTTTTTGAAATCAGTAGCTCAGTAATGTTTCCAAGCCAGATGAGAAGTAGGCTGTTCTGACTTTCTTTAGCTCTCTGACATCCATGAGATTGTGGCAACAGTCTTTGTATGGTTGTATTGAGTGGATCATATGTGATTTAACCAGGTCAGGTCACTGGGAGGAGAGAAGCAGAAAGTAAGAGGAAGGTTCGGCTTTGTTTCTGGAGAAGGGACTTGTTAGGGGGCACGGGGCATGGGCGTGTTGCCCTACAGGTGCCATGCCTTCACATGAGGCTCTTTGAATGATTGTGCATCCTTCTCATTCTCGGTTTTTCATGAAGCAAAGCAGTTCATTGGTTATAGGGAGTCTGGGGGGTTAGCAGAGATTATACAAACTGAGTGCTCAAGACAAGCTTCCCATTAACAAAGAGGGTTTGGCACTATATGTCAGAGAATGCAGAGGCCTCTGGTGCATAGTGACTTGCTTTTGTTTCAGATGACATTAAAATTATAAATCTCGGTAGAAAATGACAAATACAGTTGCTTGTCTAAGGTGTTCTTTGTCCACTGACCTCCCTCCTTAGCATCTTTTCTAAAACTTTGTTTTCATTTTCTTACTAATTCTCCACCTAGCCTAGGGTTTTGAAAATTGAAAATCTGCTGTCATTTATTGAATGGCAGTAAAAACTCAGGTCTAAAATGGAGAATGCATCTATCGCTTAGCTTGCTGAACTCTAGTTTTCTTATCTGTAAAGTGGGGATGATATTACCTGCCCTTTTCTTCTCCCTCATAGGTTTGTTACAAGTTTGAAAAGTACATTACAGGGCTTTGCAGTTTGTGAAGTGTGATACAGATATAAAGGCTTCTTAAATGGCTTGGAACATTCCATAGAAAGAGATTTTTGCTAGCCCAGATATTGTTAGAAATGTTCTTAGACATCTACACTCCGAATTTTTCACATGTGCTTTCAAAAAGCTGTTTTCTCCTGATCGGTGTGGGAGATTATGGGAAATTTTAAATCTTCCAACCTACATACTACTGTTAGCACTTGACTAATTAAGGACATCCTCAGACCAAAATAATCCTTTATGCAATTTTGGTCACAAAGCCTGTACTCTCACAAACCTGATTCGTAAGCCAAGCTGTTTGGCTTGATGCCTGCAGAAGTTGTACTGGAGGAGCTGGCAGGCCGCTTTGCAACTGTGTGCAGCAAAACCTCATCATTGTGGACTGAAGATGGTTCTTTCTCCACACGCCAGGATGGTGTTAACCCAGGGAAACGGAAGCAGGGTCAGACTACTAGACACTTGTTTTCACGTCTGGGAGCCCAGTGATCATGTGATTTGAGCACAGCATTGTTCTATCTGTAGCTCTGCTCTGGGAGAACAAGTTATCTTGCTAAATCTGCCCCATTTTAAGGTGTAGAGTTTATCTATTCGCAGTGTTTTTGGTTTTTAAGAGTCTAGTCAGTCCCTGCCATAAAGAGACTTTTCAGTAGATTTAGAAACAAATGTTATTTTTGTCTTTTCTTTAGGTATCCTTTTAACATACTCTAATAATTAAGTTGGTTCCCTAGCTAACTACTCTAAGATAACCATTCTCTTCTTGAAATACATAAACCCTGTCTTTCCCTTAGCATCTACATAAAAGAAAGTGAAACATTGGAGGGGAACTACCTAGGCTTTCACAAATTGATTCTTTTCTCCCTTTGGCAACCATACTTGCATTACCTGGTTCTTAGACAAAGGCTTAGTTGTTTATGTGTGATAGACTTTTCTGCTCTGCAGAGTGTAAGGATATGAAGCAGTTTTTAAAGTAATATAATTATTGGAAAGTATATTAAAGAGACATGAGTGAATCAGCTGTTGCGTCTGATTTGGTTTCCCACCTGTTAAGAAAAAATGCCATTCTTAATCCACTTCAGAACTGGATTAACTTTAAAATATGTCTTTGTGTGTTCAAGTTGGATCATACAGTGAGCTGAAAGAAATCAAGAAAGACAAGACTTTCTCTGCTCTTAATGCTTCTATTTGATGCTTGTGCAAGCCTATAGAAAAGTTAGTCAGCTAATTCTAGCAAGAGGTCACTCTCCTATAAAGATGCCCAGAATGGGTGAATTTCCCGGTTGGCACACATTTCATTTGTGCGGGAGAAATCTGTATTACTGGGTTGCCTATTCGTCTTTCCATGATTCAAATAAATTTATATTCAGGGTTTTCTATCCTTTTATCTGGAATTAGTATTTCATGTTAAAGTGTTAATTATTCAGGTATTTGTCAGCTTTGATGTTGGAATTGACAGCATCCTTTGCTGACTTTTTTTTTTTTTAAGACCACTCCCGTGAACTTGGACTATGACCCTGCCATTTTTGTCACTTGGGCCCCACTGTACCTCAGCTTTAAAAAAAAACATGTGGTTAAGCACTTTGACATCAGATTGAACTTGTTCACATCCTGTGTCCACCATTTCACTGTGATATATGTTGGGCCCATCAAAATGATAACTATTAACATAACTTCCATGTTGCTTAGTATTTTCATCTGCATTTTGGGGATAGCAGTAGTCCTCAGAATTAAATTGGAGGTTATTTATAAATTACCTGCAGTAGACTGGGCCTGAGTTAGGTATGTGGTAATCACTGATATTCGTGACGTCATCAGACATATAATGGGACACTAAAAACTGGATTGGCTTCTTGGGATAATAGTTTTGCACTAGACAGTCACAAGACCTATGTGCAATGTGTTTTCAGTCTCTAGCTACTCTATGTACATTAAATATTTTTTGTTGTTGTGGTTAGATGTTTAGTACTTCCAACATAAGACCTTTTTGAAGTTATGCCTAGGCAAAATTTTCTCCAGAATAAATTTTAGATGGTGCAGATCTTTCAGGCCCTAAATTAAACCAGCGGGCAGTAATCCATCATGAAAAATATCTAATTGTGAATGGGGTGTCTCAGGTAGTTTTAACCATATACAAAGATCAGAGTCTTGAATTTATTTAGCTCCTGAGGCCTTTCCCTCAACCCCCTTCTCTAAAAAATGACCTGTTTTAATGGAATGGCCAGTTTTGAAAAGTTAAATAAAGTACCTGATGATTCCAAGGAGTGGGAATCTTTAAAATGTTTCTGGTCTTTGACTTTCAGGCTTTACTGAAAGAATTACCCCAGGGGGCTTCCTGGCAATGAGTGTCACCCCTGATAGGCTGAAGAGAATATTTCTCCAGAAGTGGGTCATCACCACATAGGGTCCACATGTTCTAGATTTTCATGTTATGTCCATATGCTATATAGAGTGACTTACTGATTTTTGTCCAAAACATCCAGATGTAATCATAGAAATTTAATCACAAGTTCTAGGTTCCCCTAAAAATATTTTTTTTCCAAGGGGAGAATCATGTGAACTAGCACTACTGAGATTTGAATTTGAACCCACAGTTCCATATTCAAAATCTAAGGGGCTGAATCACTAATGAGGCATAGACGGAGTGAAAGAAAATAACAACTGTTTAGATTTTGGCCACGTTTAAAGCAGGGTCCTCCTTCTCATGTACAACAACTGTTTAAACAGCTGCTTTATTCTTTCTCCCCCCCACCACCTCCCAAATCCTTCTCTTAGGTCTTTGAGTCATGATGCAAGAGTCTGGGACTGAGACAAAAAGTAACGGTGCAGCCATCCAGAATGGGTCGAGCAGCGGCAACCACTTACTAGAGTGCAGCAGTCTTCGGGAAGGGCGCTCCAACGGGGAGACACCGGCCGTGGACGTGGGGGTGGCCGAGCTCGCCCATGTACAGCAGCAGCAGCAGCAGCAACAGCAGCAGGTACTGTGCTCCCGTGAGAGTGAGCTAGAGGGTGGCAGGGACGGATTCCCCTGCGTCGTTTTACACTTGCTTACCACAAATGGTCTCTGCTCACCAGTATCTGGCTGTGAGCAGCATCTTAGGAGTCCACGACACCTTGGCTGCTAAAAGACATTCATTCTCAAGCCCTGGGGAATTCCAAGTCTAGGAAAACCCTTTCGGGGAGCTACTGTTGGGAATGACATTGAATGGACCTCTCTGATCACTCTCTGATAGCTGCCATTGAGATAGACTGAAACACTAGTTGCATTAAAAGTAATCTTTGGACATACTCGTTCCCTATGCTTTAATTACGGGCAGACAGACTTACTGAGTGTTAAGAAGAAGGAAATAAAATAAGGGATAAGGGGTTAAAGAAAAATAAGAGATGTGAAAGAGAAAGAAAAGAGTACGTCAACAAGGAAAGTAGAAACAAAGGCAGCCAGAAATGAGTATCAAGCAAAACATCAATAGTACAGACATCAGGGGAAGAATTTGCTTCCTGCTACCTTAATTTAGGGAAGTGGGCCACCCCATGTTTCTTGTATACACACGAATGTTGGTAGCTTGCTAAGTTCTATTAATGGTTTAAAAGTCCTGTTTTTGCTGGCTCCCCAAAGTGCACAGACAGGTGGGATGGACCTTTTCCTGCTACATTCTCTACAGGTATGTGAGTACCTGTGAGTGACTCGTAAAAAATAATTCCAAATGGTAAAAGCTGATACTGGATGTTGATAAAAATTTAAGTAAACAGCATTTCTGAATGACATTGTTTTTGCAGTCATGAAGTTCTTATTAGTTTTCGTAAATTAAATGGTAATGGATAGATTTTGCTGCATGGTAGTCTTCAGGGTATTTATTCATTACCTACTTATAGTGCCATTTGGAAAAGGGGAAAAAGATGGTTCTTTAGATCTTTTGAATGATACAGAAATATTGGGGGTTAGGGACAAGAAAGGCAAACCTTTTCTCATACCATTTTCTTGAACTGTGATTCACAGAAACAAAGGGAATCCCTTATGTTAGGGGCATAACCTTTGATGGACCCTAAAGCATGTTTCATTTCTTCTTGTTAAGAATTGTTTTAAATATAAGGGAATCATTAGATTATTCATTTGTTAGAAGTTGGAGACCCAGTTTGAGACTGTAGAACCTGTTGGGGGAAACATCAAAAGAATGAAAAGGAAACCGTGAGACTAGCCAAGGTCTTAATTCAGGAAACTTCCTTGCTTTCAAGTGATTTCACCCATTTTGTTGGCAGCCCAGACCCATTTGTGCCCATACGTTGGGCACCTTGTCACCAGAATTTACTATGTATATTATATATAAAGTCTGTGTATTTAATTAGTGCAAATGGCCCAGTTCTAACCAGTAAGGTTGCTAGTAAAAATGCTAGAAGGGTATTCACGAATTTGTGCTAACATATGTTCATATGCTAGCATATGTTCATGTGGTGCTTTCAGATATTTGTGCTTATATGGAGAATAAATAGTTGGTATTTTGGACTGCCATTTTCTATACCCCTACCATACAGAGGTCAAAACAGATTGCTTCCTTATGGAGTTGAGGTGGTGTGATTGACATAGGTGGTATGAACCCCAAGTAATTATTAAATTATTAGTCTTAAAAGACTTATTAAATGGGAAATTAACTTCTGAATTTTGTTTGAAGAACTGAAAATCATTGACTGTCACAAAGTGGTAAGCCGGTCCTATATATATAATCTCACATGAACACAAAAAGATACACTCACCTCTACCTCCTAGAATAGCAACAGCAAATGGGCTGCACAAAAGAAAGTTATAAACATGCATTTTTAACATCTTTAAAAACATCCTAGCAAAGTGAGTTATTCATTTCTCCCTTCCCCACCCCCTCACGCCCCCCTTGACTGTTACCACTTTGGTAAACTTGTTTCTATGGGCTATTGATATAAAGGTCAATACATCTTGGTCATATTTTGAAACTCATTTTTTAATATTGTTTTAACAATTTTCTTTCGATTTGCCTTTAATATGTTTTGGGAAGAAAGAAAGCAGTTGGTCTATGGTTGTGGCTAAAATCCCACTTATTGTGGTTGGCAGGCCTCTTAGGTCTTTTAAAATAAAATACTGACAGCTGTTTGACTCCCCTAAGTGTATGATGATGCTCTTAACAGGTTGTTGGGGGGAAAGAAAATCTGTAGATGAAATAAGAAAAAGCTGCAGGATTGAAAAAGTTTCACAGCACTAGAGTTTTAGAGTTTTCGTCCAGATTGAACACTACAACAACTAAACAGTTTGGAGAAATCAGAGTCAACAGGATGGTCTTGGGTGTTTTTGTCATTTTTATTCTACAGGTCTTTACTTGAAGTGAGAATACCAGCAGTGAGAAAATCACAGCCATGCTGAATTCATTACTGCGGTAGTCACACAAAACCACGGATAAAATTTCAATAACTGCAGGCCACAGTTGAGTAAACAGTTGCACTGAAATTTAATTCCTGTTGACTTTTCCCCCATTCCTCGCCAGGGGCACATTCTGATTCTGTAGTACAAAGACAACAGGGGTTACAGCTTTGATTAATGTAGGATCGTAGAAGAGAATTAGAACTGTAAAATATGTTAGAAGTCCATGGAACAAAAAGATTTGGCTTAAAAGGGTTTGGTATAAAAATGAGTTAATTATACTGAATGTTATCGAATTTTCCAGTTGTGTCACTATTATCATCGATGACACGGGAAGAACTTTTACATAGCGTCAGGATTTAAAATAAATAAATGTAAATCTGTCCATGTTTGATCCATATTGCCAATGATAATTACAAATGATAGCAAATGTCCTTTGAGAATGACAAGTCCTCACAAGAGTTACAGTGGTGTGTGACTTCTGTGCTGGGTTTGGTTGATGGAATGGACAAATTGGATCCAAACAGAATTGTTGAAAAAAATTACTTAGCGAACAGCCTAGAAAGATGGGGGAATTGGCCTCTTCATTCTTCTTGGGAAAAACAAAAGATCTGGTAACCCTGGACCGATAATCCTGCAAGGGTACTGATTGATGGGA
Organism: Condylura cristata; assembly: GCF_000260355.1. Classification (NCBI taxonomy): domain Eukaryota; kingdom Metazoa; phylum Chordata; class Mammalia; order Eulipotyphla; family Talpidae; genus Condylura; species Condylura cristata. The sequence goes on from NW_004567105.1 coordinate 44,609,983, forward strand.
GACTAATTCCTGCTTAATTCAAGGAGTCTGTAGCCTTCCAGTCTTCCCTCGCTTCCACCCAGGAGTGTAGCTCACTTGGGGGCAGTGGAGTTGGTGATTCTGGTCTGGAAAGTGCCATCATCACTTAGAAGCCATCAGCCAAGAGAGAGGTGCTGCCATTTACGGGAGGATTCCACCAGTACACTCACAAACCATCTTCCTTCCTCAAAACTAAATGTATTATCTTTGTAATGTTTCAACTCTGCTTATATCTGGGCCATGAAACTATTATAACAATAGTTTCCTAATGATATAATTTGATAGAGTTTCTGAACATTTTCTTTTTAGCCTTTGAGTAATTCTCTACCCGATATCATAACTGCTTTTTAGTTCCTATTATGCCTGTCCCATTTCGAGGTCTGTAGAAGTTCTGTACTGGATATGCACTACTCCATTATGAAGCCCAGCAACAAATACTATTACCAATTACCAAAGTTTTTTTCTTAAAGAAAGATTTTAAAATGTCCAGAGCAATTTCATAAATTGTGTGGATTAATGTGTTTTAAAAGTCTTGAATTTTAGAAAGCAGAATTTTATTTCCATATTGCTGCAAATGAGAGCTTTTTCAGATAAGCATATTACATAGAGCATAATGTTTAGAAGTTTCTCCATATACAGCATATGCTGTCAGGTCAATTAACAGAATGCATACTAGAAAATGTTTATTCAATAAAAATGAATAGCTGTTAAATAAAACAGCTATTTCTTAACAACATTCCATTTAGTGATGGAAGTTTTTTTTTTTTCTTTTTTTTTCTTTTTTGGTACCACCTGGCAGTTTTATTGTCTGAAAATCACTATAGGGAGAGCTTGGGCTGCTGTGGTTTTGAGGTGCGGCTATCATTGTATATCAGGAGGGCAGTTTGGAGGTAGTGTATGAGAAAGCTGTGTAAAAAAAGATCAACTATGAATGGAATTTGAACATGTATTATTTAAACAGTGTGGATGAGCAAAGTATTTACTTCATAGAACTTTTTTGACTTTCGGTTTAAGTGGTTTATCCATTTGATCCAAAAGTTAGTGGTTTATGTTTCACATTAGTAATATGAAACATGATAATGGAAGAGAGAATGAATTGAATGATTATTAAGGAGGTAAGAGAGTATGGAAAGGATAGGAAAGAAACATTTGAACAATCATGCAAGGGAAGGAGGTTTCATTGGGGTAGAATTTCCCAGTGATCCATCAGAAGAGGTATAAGTTTGGTCATTACACTGGAGCAAATCAGGTCAGAGAAATAGGGTGAGGCTCCTAGGACTCGGGGAAAGAATCAGGTTATATCTGTTCATAGGGGGTGGAGAAAATGCAGTTTTGGGAGAAGGCAGTTTGGGCAAGTCATGAGTATGTATCCCAAGACCCTTAGAATATGAGAGATGGATTATCAAATGGAGGTCAACATTTTAGCATAAACCACCAAGAATAAAAATTCTTCTCTTCATTTCGAAAATGGCAAAATGATACCTTCAATAAGTTTGTTACTGAATTTGCCAGAGTCTATTGGGCAGAAAAGGGGGACAGTTCTACCATTAGTTTCAAAATTACTGAGCTTTGTGAGCAGTGTGCCTGGAATAAGTAACTGTGGATGTTAGGATAGGCAATAAATTCCTGTGAAAGCACCCATCCTTTCACTCGTCCTTGTTACCCACACTTCTTTGGGCACCACACTATTTATTCCAGTGACTATCCCTTTTTTTTTTTTTTTGTCACTCCCATTATCGTTGTTTTTCTCTTTGAAAAAGGTCGCTTATGAACTTTGTTAAAATGCACTCAAAATGTCCTTTCCCATTGTAGCTGTCAGGGACTACAGTGGGAGGGCCTTTGATGCCATGGGAAGGGGAAAAATGGTCAGCATCTTGTTGTCCTCAAAGAGAAGCTCCCAGAAGGGGTGCAGGAGAAGATACTATTATTATTTATTGCCTGTGGTCAGGCACTGTGATAGGGGCTCACACCTTCCTTTACTGATGGGTACAAAACCAGGCTGTAATTTTACAGGCATCTCCTTGTCAAGATACACTTTTGGGGGGACAATGTAGAGTTCAAATATTAAAGGAAGTCACAAAGGTCAAAATTATTTTGTAGGAATCAATGTCACCAAAATGTTAGCGGAGACTGTACAAATAAATTGAAACCAACAGAGACAGAGATGTAGATAATTCTGACAAATAAAGAAAAAGCAGCCACAACAATAACAAACTCCTACTTTTTCTTTATTTCTTCTGTGGCTATTTCTGGAAAAGGCATATTTCACCGTGAATGCTAAATTTAGCTCTCTCTTCTGTTAGTTTAGACCTGCCTCCCATCAAAATATTGTTGTCAAAGATTTATGCAACTCGTGATGTGAGCCTTGTATAAAACCCTTTCAAGTTTTGATTACTAAACAGTTGTGTGTCATTAATCTCCCCATTGAAAATTAAGATGGCAGGGGAAACAAAAAGAAAAGCGACCGTGTTCGTAGGAGAGCTGGTAACAGAAACCCAGATGCCATGTTTCATTATGAGTAAAGTGTCCCCTCTTGACTTTAAGTGAAAGTGTCACTACCTTGAGAAGGTAATTTTAAGCCCTGACTGCTGAAATAAAAAAAAAAAGATAAATAAATAAATAAATAAATAAATAAATAAATAAATAAATAAATAATGATGATTCCCTATGTCTTGTCTAATCAAAAATATCTTTTTGAACTTTGAGGAGGTATGACTTAAATGATAATTTGTTGAGCGATTAGCTTCATGATTTCAAAGAGCTTGTTTTGTCAAACTGGCAGGCTCTGATCTGTAATCCAGAGGCAAGTAACCTACTTTACTATTTTGCAACTGCTCGCCTCTATTGACAACTAGTGCTGAGCAGGCAGAATTGCTGTGTTTGTGTAATGTAAACCTATAGCTCGCCTGATGGAGTCTAGTGTACTTTTAGGTAGTGCATAGATTACTTGATAAAAAGGGTTACAAGGTGACTGCTTTTATGACAAAGTAGAATGGCAATATAAATGCAAGTGGTGGATGTAGCTATCAGAAGGAGGTTTGTATAGGGAATTGAACACTACCTTAGAAGGTTTCTTTTCATCACTTGGTCTTTGAACTCAAATCTGTTGTAATTATGAAGTGTTACTTGTAACATTCCAGAGACCCTTTGCTAAAATGGTGTTTGATTTGGTTCATAGAAATGCAGCCATATTCCCTGCCCTCTCTCATAAGAAAAGGTGGTAAAGAGAGGATCACGCTGGCCTCATCTCAGCTCAGCTTCATTTCAAGTGAACTAATAAAAGTGCAACACTGGAAAACAACTATTAACATTGTTTCCTAACTTGAGATTTCACAAACTTCATTTATTCTCTCACTTAATTTCATTGTACATGCTTGTGCATCAGGTACATGGGGACAAGACTTGATGGCAAGTTGCTGGGGAAGCACGGGGGAATAACCTGGAGCACCTTTGGCTAGTGCCTTCAGGGTAACTGGGAGTGTTGGGGAGGGAGCTAGAAGGTAAACTGGGGTCAGCTTGTGTTTCTCATTGAGGGGGGTTTCTCAGCTGAGATGGAAGGCCATACAGAAGAAGGTGTACTGAAGGTAAAGTAGATGGTTGGAGAAGACTTGCTTGGACTAAAGTTCACTAATAGAGTAAGAGCAGTGACAAGGCTGTTTTGTGCTTTGTTACGAATTAAACAATGTGGCAGTAGATAACCTTCCTTTCATTTAACTGAGGGCATCTTCTAGTAGGCCACCTCCCTTGCTCCCTGCGTGTCTCCTCCTACATCTGCATTCCTTAGCCAACTGTAAGTCCCTGGAGGGCAGGCCATGCATTTATTTTTTCCTATTGTCTGATATTACTCCTGTGACTAAGCACAGTACCTGGCAGACTCTGAGTGAAGAATTAGAAAGAGAAAGGAAGGGCAGGGTAAAGAGAGGATGTTGACAGGAATATTAGAAAACTGACAGGCCCCCTTGGATTCATTGAGAAAACAGAGGAGTGCGAGTTATAATGAGTAGTTCTAGATTTTTACTGAAATGACTGGCAAAGCAGGTGCGTTGTGAATAAAGAGAGGTTAGTCAGTTCATCCCTACCTGTCCCTCTTAGGTGGTTATGGCATGACAAAGAGAGCACAAGCATCATTTGCAAATTAAAAGAAAAAGAAGGTCCTTTTAGAAAAGGATGTTGTTAAAAAGATAAAAAAGATACCCTTTTCTATTGCTAAGGCTACTTATTTTGAATGCATATATTTACTCAGATTAAAATTATCAAGTGTTTTCCCTTGGTCTTTGTCAGTTACTAATGAGTATATCTTCCAAAAGACACATGGGAAATCTGATAAACTGCTTGTGTTCCTATCGATCATGGAGTGAACTTATCTCTGTTAGAGAACAAAACTACAAAGTTAGATCTTTGATAAAGTCTTTGTTTTGTATTGACATGAGCTTCTTAGAATTTTTTAAGGTGAAGGGGGAACATACTGTGTTTCATTTGCTGGAAAAATAAAGTATAAAATTACTAAGCAGCTTGTGCTATCAGAAGTCACTTAGGAGACACAGATTACACTGTTTAGGGATGCCAAGCCCTTGCTTGCCTAAGTTCAGCGACGCATAGAAGGGGATGGAGGGAAGGTACCTCTGTTCTCTTAACCCCGTGAAAGGATGTTTTCCAGGATCTTCTGCATAAACTGACAGTGCAAATACTGACTGTAAGGGGACAAGATGATTTTTTAAGTTTGGTGTCCCTAAGGTCCTCCTTGAGTTCACTGTTTGTCCTTGTTTTTAGACTTCTTTCAGTCTGTACCCAAAAATAAAATTAACTTCCGAATGCAGATTCATCTTCAACAAAGTTTCTTAAAGTAGACCATTTATGACACAATTTGTCATCCACCCAGCCACAAGTAACCAACAGTATCACTGTTGCTTGTCAAAAGAGCCAAAGTGTCAGCTGATCCAAAATTCATGTTTTTATCATAGTACCTTCCCTCTTTCCCAACTCTCCTCTCTCCACAGTGAAGGGAAGGTGACATGATGTCTTCTTAGTCATTCAAATCCAATAACTTTTAATCTGAAGGTTAAGTAGTGAGATATAAACTAAGAGATGATAATATCAATTTTATGTTCACTGAAGGGCACAATATACCTCTTCCTAGTAGAGGGAAAATTGTGCGTAAAATGTCTTTTGCTTTTCAATAGCAGAGCTATGCCTCTCAGAGCCAAAGGAAAAAAGAGTTTTTGAAAAATTTAATAATATAAGATGTATCATCCTACAGGAGGGCAAAAGTAGCCTTTTATTATTGTAATTATTAAGTGTTAATTTTTCAAGCTTGCATGGTAGGAAGTAGTTCCATTTTTATAGTCTGTGGTATTGACTCCTGTTATCCTCTCTACGAACTCAACAACCTTTCACAAGGTTAAAGACAGGGAGAGAATGACATAATGCTCATTCTTTCCTGACTATTTTTGGTCCTAATGTGTATGATAAATAATGCTGTGATAATATTGCTTACCTTGCCTCATTTTTTCCTCTGACTTGTAATATTTCCATTCCAACTGACTAGAAATTCCACATCCAAAATCACTATGTGAACATGCCTTTACAATATCCATTTTTATTATGATATTTCTGATCATCTCAACTTTACACTCTTGTCTTACAAACATAGTATGTTGCATGTTAGTTTTATATATATATATGTACATTTATATATACATCATGTGCATTTATCCATCAACTTACTGTGTCAATATGTTTTTTTTTTATAAAGATTTATCTATTCATGCATATAAGAGCTGAGGTATAGACCAGAGGTGTGGGATTGTGCGAGGATTCACCATAGACAGAGTGGGGAGCAGACCAGGCAGATCAGCTGAAACACTGCTGAGGACAGCAGTCAGTGAGACAGGAGAGGTCTACCACACCAAGTGGCTCACCTCTGGGGCTGGGGATTGAACTTATGCTGCAGTGGCTGCTGATAGCTTCATAGTGCCGTATCTTAACCCCTTGCACCATGAAGAAGGTCTGTGGGTCAATGTTTTAAGAGAGGAAAATAGTCATGCATAATCTGATGATGTCAGGTTTATAATTAAAATGGTCAAGATTGATTTCTGGAAATAATTTTAAGCTTGTTGCAGCTATTCATTCTGTACCTTTGTTGGATGGGTAGTAGGTACAAAATGCTGTGTTAATAAGCCTCCAGACTGTACCAGGGACTGGTGAATTCATTCAAAGGCCACAGTCAGCCAATCTGGCTTGCCACCTATTTTTGTAAATAAAGCTTTTATTGAAATGCTGTCATATCCTTGTGTTCCCTATTGTCTATAGCTTTCTTCCTTCCACAGCAGACTAAGCTGCTGCAACAGGAATTTATTGCTCACAAAGCCTGAAATACTTATTTTCTGTTCTATAAAGAAGGTGAGTTGACCCCCAGATTAGTGAATAGCAGATGTGACAAAATTTACCTTCCAGAACTTTCTAGTCTTTATAGTGACATAACTGAAGGCATATCTCTCATTCTTCACATAATTATTTCTCAAAAAAATCACAATTTAAGACTTTGTTTTATAATTTTGAGAATGATAGATTAGCTCATAGGTGTCATTATACCTGTAGAGTTTCTTGTTATTTTAACTGTGAATGCCTCCTAAATTAAAAATTTGGGCACCAGGCCCTCCCTGGTGGCACAACTGGTTAAAGCCCAGCACTGCAAGCAAGCCACAGTCACTTCAGTGTAAGTTCAATTCCCAGCCCCAGAGGTGATCCACATGGCATGGCAGAACTCTCCTGAACCACCTGCTGCTCCCCTCAGCAGTGTACTTTATTGATCTGCATTTTCAGCTCCCCGCTCTGTCTCTGGTAAATCCTCTCACCACCCCTGCACCTCTGGCGTGTACCCCAGTTCTGTATTTATAAACAAGTAAATCTTAAAAAAGAAAAATGGCATCATTGATGGTTAAAAGAATAACTGGCTAGCCTGCTATGGCTAGGGACCTTGGGCCCTGAGTGAATCTCTTAAAGAGTGAATGACTTTCTGACTGAAGAAAATCAACACAAACATTTAGCATACCTGATGTCCAAAGCCCCATGTTGACTAGTTGTATGGAAGAACCCTGAGTATCTCTCTGCATTCATAATCTAATCAGAGTGGAAAAGACACAAATACATGTCTCAGATATCATTAAAAATTTCAAAGCAGATGAAGATAAACTGCAAGAAGTCATGTGCAAGAGATAATGACTAATCAGATGCATGATGTTGGCAAATAAATCTTAAGTGACCCAGAAGAGAAGACTTTATGTGTCTCTATGTTGTGGAACTTTGAAAGACCTTGGGAGTATTTAAGGAATAAAAATTCAGTTTGTATTGTACATACCTGCTGGTGCTTTTTAAACCCTCTGAATAAGAGAAAATGACTAGAAAGTATATGGAGCTCTAAGGACTTAATTTGTGACTTAGATATTAATGCTCCCAAAAATGTTCTTCGCCATTTTGTCCTTTTATTTTTTTAGGGGAAGAAAATGTAGATTTCTGTTGTGGAGTCACTATAGTGGAGATCCTTTGTGCTGTGCACTAGCATCTGAGTTGATTGGTCTCCAGGAAATGGCCCCAGGCCTATCTGTTTACCATTGCCTGAATTCAATGTAGGATTTCTAGAGATTAAATGAAGGCTGATAAGGCTCATTATTTGGTGGTGGTAACCATTTCTCACATTTTTTTTAAATTGAGTTTTACGTAATTCACCTCTGTTCATTATCTAACTAAAGAAATAAAACCATAATACCTACTTTTAAAGTATTCAAATTTGTAGACATTTGCTCAATTCAGTTATTTTTGAATTGACAGTACTTATTAGGATATACAGTGGCCTTGTATTTTCTCCCTTCCCACCTTCTTTCTGTTCTTAGTTTTGTATTTGTTTCTTTTTTAAAGTTTGTTATCAGATGAGTTATCATTACATCTTACAGTTAGTGAGAATCTCTAAACTTCCAGGAGGGTGAGTTTTTCTGGCATAGGCTATATCTTTAATTCCATCTTTTTGACATTTTGCAGGTTTATGGTCCCTCTGAAAGCTAATGAAACCCCAGCATCTTTTACTCTGAAACATGTGTGTGTATGAGAGAGTGAGAGAGAGATTTTGCAATTTTAATTTCATGTGTATTTTGCTCCCCGTTTATTTCTCCACCCCAGCCCACCCCCACTATACAGCCCATACCACATGCTAATTAGATTTTTTAGTTGGTTCTGTGTTTTGACAAATGTTCCTAGATTTTTCTATGTTTAATTAATGTTAAGTATATTAGTAACCTATCTTTAATTTGGAAAAGGTTTCCTCTTTTGGCTCTAAATGCTTACCAGTGTGTCCCTGGAATTAGTTCTTGGATATTTTAAATGTAGCACTATAAATGCCAGCTCTGAAGAGAAAACCCTAGAAAGTAAGGTCAGCCTCTATTCAGGTTGTAAGAGTCATTTGTCATTTTCTGTTTTTTTTTTCCAAATAAGAACTAGATATGCACACTCTTAAACTCTATTATCGAGAACCTATGAACCAGTTGGAAGATTTTGAGTAAGTCAGCAAAGATGACAAAAAATGATGTCAGTAACAGAAATATAGGTTTGTGTGATCCAGGCTGTTTGGCATTGGGTGTCAAAAGTCATGAGTCACACTCCTTCATTCAGGATATTCTTTTACTGAGAGACTGTATAGGACTGAGTTCTCAAACTTTTATGTGTATATACTTAAGTCTTCTGGAGGGCTTCTTAAAACACAGATTGTTGGACCAGTCCTCAGAGTACCTTATTTTTTAGATCTTGGCGGGTGGCATCCTCAAATTTGCATTCCTAATATATGTAATTCATTCTCTGCCAGTTGGAGGACCCATTCCACCTTGATACTTCAGAAAGGCACAGTACCTAAAATCATAACTATGGAGTCGGCCTGTTTGGCCTGAGTCATGATTTTGCCATATACTAGTTGGTTGGATTGTGCAAGTCAATTTCTCTGTGTCTCAGTTTACACATTCACCCAAATAGGGATGATATTAGCATTTAATAATTTGCATATAGCATAAAATACTTAGAAGTTTACAAAGCACATAGTAAATAGTCTACAAATGGCATTCTTTGTCATCATTATTATTTAGAACTTAACCTATAAAACTAAAGGGAGGCCTACCGAAAACTTTATATCTTAAGATGTTCATTACAGTAATATAATGAGAAAATTCAAAAATTTTCTGTATCTCTAACCTTAGAAGAAAGATTAAATATTTGGTTGCATGTAAGTTTGATGTAATATTGGTCACCCATTAAGAATCATACTCTTTCACAATGAACATAATAACTTAAAAAAATTATAGTACAGTTGGTGAAGGTGGGGGAGACTGAAAATGCCCTGCAAGAAAATATCACTAATAGATTTTAGCATGTTGATAGGGTTATTGCATATTTCTGTGTATGTCACACTTTTCCATAAATTAAATTGATATTTACACTGAAAACTTTTATGAGCTGTATATAAATGGCAGATAACACCTGTCCGTTGAGCATTAATTTATATGAATATGTGTATGTAGTTTTTACACAAGAATCAAGTCATAAAATTTTTATGTAGTATTTTCTCCCATAATATTTTACACTTGTGAACTATTACTTGTCTGCTCCTTGAGAACTGCTGAACTCTAGGGGTTCTCTCTGTCAACCCCTACTTGGTTGGATCTTCCACTTGATAACTACTAAACCATCATTAAATATCATTGTCAATTTTGGGGGGGGGATCAGCCTTGGTCAAGGAAAAGAGATAGAGTAGGGAAAAAATATATTTGATTTCCTTACAAATGCCCCCACTACTTCCTCACCCCAAGGTTCATCCTACCCTGTGTGGATTTCCTCATGGATTATATCTGTAGTAGTGCTATATAGATATACTTAGTTGCTTCCCTAGTGCATGCTGTTTACGCTAGACCAGTGGGAGCTGGAAAAGGCATGGGGAACATCTTCAAGCACTTGATGAGTGAGGTTGGTTAAGTTAAGCCATGTTTCTGCGCCTTACTCTTCTTGTATGTAAAATGCACAATATCAGTAACTTCTAGAGCGGCACATTATGTGATGAGTCCGTTGAATGATGTGCATAAAGAGCTTAGCAAGTAGTCAGCTCTTTAAAGCATGTTCACAACATTGTTATTATCTTTGGTCAGCCTCTTTTGAGGATGGGTGAAAGGAATGAAGTCTGAGGGACTTCAAAATTGGAGGCCAATGGGAAACCAAGTTGCTTTTCAGAACTGTTCCATTCTTTATCCTACTCCACCTGCTTATATTCAAATCCAGTACCCTTAGAGCATTCATTTTGGAAACTTCTTAGGGCAGACTGCCTTCACGAAGACAGGAAATCTTGTATCTTCCCTCACTGAGATGAATAATTGGAGTGGCACAGTGGTATTTGACAATCAGACTCTTCATTCAGAAACTGACCTGACATAAAGACTGTTGAGAACCAGTTCTTGTAGGCAATTAGTGCCCCAATTTACCATTTTAGAAAAGAAAACACATATCCTATTAATAACTACAGACTTTCTCCTCCATACCTACTAGCAACATTACTGAAGGGGCTGCACACACAAATGTTTTGAATTTAGAGGCAGAGTTAAGGACACAGTTTGCCTCCAGAATCTGAATTGAATCAGGGTTTTATTTCAGATAAAATCTTTGGGGCTCATAACTTAAAAAACACAACTTTTACTGGCATTACGCAATTTGCCACGGGTCATTTAGCAAAATGTTTGTATATGTAAGCCCAGGTTCTTCTTTTAAGAAAAAGGAGGGGTGGAGGGTGGGGATTGAATTTTGCTAAAATCCAGGTGGCGTTTCAGTTTATATTTAATTTTAATTGGAAATCAAATACAGGCAAGGAAGAAAAAAATCTACCATGTTTTCTTTACTAAGAGTATCCATTTGGGAGGGGAAGGACACTGCCAGCCAAATTTTAAGAAGCAGCTTCTTATTGGCATGTCTATTTTTTTTTTTTTCTGCCTAAATTCTTGTGCCTGCACTTTCTTTTTTAACATCTTAAGTTTTTACACATGGCAATGATTTCTCTGTCTCAGTGCTCCTTGCTACCCTCCCACTGTAATTTCCAAAGGGACCTAGTACCTAGAACCAGGATAGCAAATCACTATCTAGTACATATAACCAGTAGCTTCCTTAGGCTGTTGTCTGGTGAGTTCCCTTTTAGGCTCCTGCCGAGATGGTGCTTGAATTCTTGTGTCCTGTCTTGATTCCTGAAGACTGGGGAAAATGTTGAAGAATTAAGAGAAAATGTTATTAATTTTTTTAAGCTATAATTTTAGAAGGTCCTCCAGTTTGTGAATATAACTAGCTCTAGGTGCGTTTTGTGAATCTCTCAGAAAATATTGGCAGAGAGTTTGTGGCACAGTGAGGGAATAGCTGTTGGATGTGCTAAAAGAGGTACGAGACAGTGAGTGAATCTCCCAGTGCCTGCCCACCAACTATCCCCCCCGTCAGAGATGACAACAAAATCCTCATTTTTGGCTTGTGTACAGTTTAAGTGTAATTCAGATGTTTTCAATTATAAGTTGAATACCAAATAATTTCGAATTTTCTACTGTACAATTAATTACATGTTCATTGTAGAAAAATTGGAAGATGCAGCTAAGAAAGCAGAGGAAAAAAATAAATTACATTGCTTGCAATCATTTTACAGATAACTATCAACTTTTCGGTGGATATTCTTTAGCTTTTTGTTTAAACAATCATGCCTTTGCATTTTTACATGTTGCTATTTCTGTTCTTACCGTAGAACTTTATAGATGAAAAAATAGCTAGTAATGAAGTCGATTATCAGTGGAATCAGTAGGGTTAATTCTCCTATATATGGTGGTCTACTTTTTCATCTTAATTTTTAAGTTAACATTTTATGATTATAGCTTTGGGGGAAACTTGTGTTCTTAGTTTTGAATTTCATAGTTTATGGTCTAGTTAGTGTTATTTTCCTAAGTCTCAACACCTTCTTCTCCCAGCTTTGCCCAGAAATTCAGTCTTTAGGCACATTTCTTAAAAATTATTCTTAAGAGGATCCATTCAACAGTGTAGTGGTGACAGGTAGTCTACCCATTCAACTAAAGGTGTTTATTTCTCTTATTTTTTAACTGAAAATCAAAACACCCCTATTGTCACAGATTTCTGTAGCGGTGCAGTGGCCATTATCAGTAATAGTGAGGCCTTAAACATTATAATATTATAAACAGCAAATTGTATTGACAGCCCTATTCTCCCAATCTCGTGCACAGAACTCTCATCAGACCTATCAGGGTGTTTCATTTTTATAAGCATTCCAGGGGCTAAGGACGTTTGAAACTTCTGTTCTTCACAGGCAGAATCATAATTAGCCACCCAGGTTCATGCAGCTTCTAACTGGACAACGCCAGCTTCTAACCCATGTCTACACGATTCCACATCCTGAGGTCCACTCACAGTCCATGGGCCTCTCTGTATTCATTATGCTGATGTCAGGTCCACACCAGCTGCAAGAATTTCTCCACATTCTGTGGCCTCCATTCTCATTTTGAGGACCCTAAACTGTTTTTCATTCAGCACTCCTGCATCAACCCTTTTTTTCTTGCTGAATCCACTTACAAAATTCACACAAACAGTAGCTTTTCAGCTTTCCACTCTTCTTTTTTTTTTCAGGCTGAGCAGTATTTTTAGCAAATGTGCCCGATTTCACTTTTAAGCAACTGTGCCTTGCAGCTTGGGTTGGTTTCTTTTTACTTCAGAGGGATCCTCCCACCTCACACCTGTTACCTGCATCCTCCGAAGGAACACTGGAGCACTGGAGCTTGGCATACCAGAGCTGAAATTAGCTTACTTCCCTCTGTTTCTAAAACACTTCTGTAGGACGGCCTTTGTTTTGCTCCAGAAAGGGCAGAAATTCGGCAGTGCTCATGGTGAAGTTTACAGAGTGTTGCAAACAATAAAACTGGAGTGTTATGGTTCTGAAAGATCTAAACCATGCCTTCATCATGGAAAATATTTCAGATTGCTGTCTCTTTAAGTAGTCGGGGAATAGAAGTTTTGGCCTTTAAGAAGATTGGGCTTATTAGTAAGATTGCACACAATAAGCTGCAAGCTGTGGTAGTTGCAATAAAATGTTTCATAGACAACTTAAATGCAGCCATTTGAGGTTGGACGTTTCCCTTTTTTGCTCTTGTCTTTAGATACCTGGAACTTAAAGACTTAAACTGCAAACTTTCTCCAGGTGCTTCAAACATCTGTCACAGACTGATGGGACTGGGGAAATACCTTCTGTGTTTTCTTAGTATTATATAACAGGCTCGAACCCTTTTTCCAACCAACAAAAATGTATTTGGGGAAAATGTTTCTTGTGCCTTGTGATTCGTAAGGAAATTATTTACCCACCCTCACTGATTAATGAGTTATTTCTTTTGAAGTCACCACAGTTATTTTCGTTGTTTTAATATCTATAAGAGTGGATTGTTTCGCTTTAAGAGTGTAAGAGTGATTAGCTCTGTTGACAAAATGTCCTTTGCTCCCCAGTGGTATTTTGTTAATGCTTCCCCGGTTCACCTGCTTTGTTCACATCCAACACTGCTCCAGTCAACAAAGAACAATTGCTTAGCACAATAAATAAAAGATAGTACACACGAAGGATATATGATAGGACTTACGGTTGGAGTTTTAAAGATTCATAACCTACAAGTCCAACTATGTACTTTTCCCTAGCATATGTTTGTTTCTGATTTGGGAAACAGTCTTTTTTTACTTTTATGGTTTATTTTTTTGACAAGTAGGTTAATTCTACCCAGTCCTTACTTTAGACATTAAATCTGCTAATGTTTTAGTTGGTCACTGTTCTGGATCAACACAAAAGCCCAGATGCCAGGCTGCAGTGATCTTTTTTAGTCTATCTTTATCTCTCTCTCACCTTTAAAAACAAACTGACAGGTCTGCTTTTGGCAAGAACAGTGGAGCGGGTGGAAAAGCAATTTTGTTCAAAGAAAAGTTGTCATTTAAAATATTCCACTTTCAAGTTGTTGTTTTAGAGGCAAGGGACCTGAGTTCCTTGAAAGTGTCGCCATGGACACGTCTGTCATACCATTGCAAAAAAGAGACATCCTGGGTGGAAGTAAAATAGATGCATCTCGGCCCTCCCTGGTGGCGCAGTGGGTTAAAGCACAGCACTGAGAAGCTAAAGCCACATCCGCATGAGTTCGATTCCCGCCTGCCCCAGAGGTGACCACACGGCGTGGCAGACCTCTCCTGACCCGCCCGCTGCTCCCCTCAGCAGTGTACTTCGTCGATCTGCCTGTTCTGCTCCCCACTCTGTCTCTGTTGAAGTCTCTCACAGCCCCTGAGCCTCTGGCCTGTACCCCAGCTCTGTATGCACAAATAAGTAAATCTTTGAAAAAAAAAATAGATGCATCTCTCTGGGTGGCTTGGATGTTTGTTCCCTGAGCTACTTTGGAAGTCCAGAGACAGCCCTTCACTGCCCACCCTTCTTCCAGACTCACAACTTTTTTTTCCAGGTTCCATAGAATCTCAAAATCTTAACGATTCATCATTGTTTTTAAATAGGGTATAACTCAGTCCCAACTTACAGGTGCTGAACCCTTTCAGAATCTGTATCTCCAGTAGGAAAGATAAAAGTTAAACTTCATTTTGTCTTTCAAATACACATTTTTCTTCTGCCCACTTTATTGTACCTGTTGTCTCCTGTAACTCAAATTTTCCTTCTTTGAGACCTACTCCCTATCTCAAATATATAGATGCATGTGTTCATTTTTCTTTATTTGCTTTCACACTAGAGTCACAGAATTTAAAAAAATTCCTTAGCTGATCCCACCTCACCTTTTATGGATGTAGAAACTAAGCTCAGATAAAATAAAGACTTTGTCCTTTGATTAGCTTCTGCATGGATGCCCTTGATGTGTTTAGAAGGCTTTGTATGATGTGGGCCTTTCCATGATCTGTCAGGAAGGATGAAATCGGAGTCTTCATTCCTGTGGTTACCAACACCATCACTACATAGGGTGTGTCAGCCTGACTCTGTTGGGGCACAGGTCCGTCTACCAAAAAATTGGTGTCACTGATGATTGGGAAGTGGCTATATTGTTCCTATTCTGTTGTGGGGAATGAAAATTTCAAATACAAAATTACTTTAAAATGCAAACTTTCTTGACTTTGAGGGTTAGTCTACGTCTGATTACAGTACTCCAATGGAAATAGCCATAGGCAGTACAGAAATGGGCCTCATTACATTTCAGTAAAGCTTTACTTACAGAAACAGAAGACTAGATTTGGCCCATGGCCTAAATTTGGACAGGATTAGACAAGAGTGGCCTCGCTCTGTTTCTGGGGGATGTGTACATGGTGGTTTGAGGAAATTGTCCCCTTTTAGCAGGTGTAAACTCTGCTAGTCATACCATGCCTTAAGATTGATGACTTGTCATATTTTCCTTCATTTTTTGAAAAAGTTTTATTTATGCATATAAGACCTGGGGTGCAGGTCAGAGATATGAGCAGGAGGGGTGAGAGGGTTCACCAGAGACAGAATGGGGAGCAGACCAGGCAGATCTATTCAGATACACTGCTGAGGGGAGCAGGGAGTGAGACAGGAGAGCTCTGCTGTGCCATGTGGTCCAACTCCCTGGCCAGGTCAGTCTTGGGCTGCAGTTGACTGTGGATAGCTGCTTTGTCACCCCTTGGGCCCCTAACTTTTTCCTTGTTCTTAAAAAAAATTTTTTTTTTGGAAACAACCCTTCCCAGGTCCATCCTTCCTATCGTGGTTTATTTCCCAATTCCCATTCCTTAAATCACCAGTCACTGTGGTTATCCTGGTAACTGCAAGCGCGCATTTTCTTGACTGCTTTTGGGAAAGAAGCTAAGACTTCCCAGAATACGCCAGCAATCCCTCATGAGATGACTTCAGCCCTCATCCCCATGTCTCACTGTTATCGGACTTTCCAGAGTAACTTCTGTAATTTCTTCCTAGACATTCATCTCTCCATGAACTGGCCTACTACTACCCCCACGCCCTCCCTCATTTTGCTTTTTAGTCAATTTCTACATGCATTATGGAGCATTTTGACTTCTAGTCAGTCTCTGTCCTCACCTGGATGAAACGTATAGTTTCAGTAATAGGATAATAACTGTTACATTATGTCAAAAGGTCATTTTATCTTATTTCTGTTTACAATGATTTCCACAAATCCTTTAGAAACTTTGTGCATGATGGGGGAGAAGAGAAGAGAGAATGGAGGCTTTCAGAAAGTGAAGGTACAATGTCTTTTCTGCCCAATTATTCCTCTCTAACCACCTCAGTTTCTTGGAAATCTTTAGGGATACTGACTCATGTTTTCAGGCAATAGATTAAAACCTCCTTCTGTGGTAGAATTAAAAAACAAAGTTACCCCCTCCCCTGAAAGCCAAGCCCAAAACAAGTTATCTCTCAAGTTTGTAAAATGCGAGGGCTCCACAAATGTGGTCTCAGAAATGGATGTGGGATCAGCCAAGCTGGGTTTGCTACTGTAACTCATTTTCTCAGATGAAGGATGCTGTTTCTTTCCCCCATTAGCTTCTGATTAAATTTGAAAGCAGGCTTTGCTTTCGCTGTTTGGCACAGGGGTGATTTGGGGAGAATGTCATACCTGCTAGGCATCCTGGCCCTATAAAAGTAAAACTCCAACCAAGAATGTCCTGTAAAATGGAATTAGTGAGACCAAGTGGGTGAAGGAAATGAGAGGGAATCCTCATTCCCTGAAGACAGACCACCTGATGAATTGGGAATCTGCCACACTCTGCCTCCTAGCAGCCATGTAGGCAACCATCTAGGCAGCCACTCAGCTCCTTCATTTGTAAGGTGAGTTTACTGTCCTGTACAGCTCAGAGGTGTTGGGGTAAGCAGATAAGGTATTATAGGTTCTAATGCATCCCAAGCACCAAACCTCTGTAAATGTAAGTGTCCTCATTTTTGAGATGCGGTTTTCATTTGCGTTACTTTCTTCCATGCCCTTGGACTTCCGGGAACCTGATGCTTTCCCTTGGGGTCACTCAGACTCCCTGACTGCCCCGTTAGTCCCTTGGGATTTTCATTTCCAATTCTGTACATACCCAACTGTAGGGAAGAGCAGACATACATGTCTGCTTTCCAAGGCTTTATTTTTATTCTCTTATTTAGAGAATAAAAATATCAGAATATCAGAAACTTTCAGTTTCAAAGCAAAAGACACTGTATATGAATTTTCTTTCATTAAAAAAAAAAAAGTGGGAGGACTGACCTAGAGCTTCCTGGAAACAAAAGCAGGGTTATCTATGATTAAGCAAAGGAGACTACATGATATTTGGCAGGAAGGATAAAGGGTTGGGTTGTTACTTATCAAAGGAATATTTGCTGTTGGCCTTAGTATAATAATGTTAATGAGATTATTAGGTGGGGGAGATTTTCAATAAATAATTGATAAGGATTAGAAAGTGCCTTTTCTGCAAATAAACTTCAGAATAATTAATATTCATGGACTCTGTTTGTCAACAGAAAAATGTAAATGAAGAGCCAGTCCCATCAGCCCACACTTGTCCTGAAGGACATCTGTAAGATAAGGGTTAAAGGAGAGAAAAGCTGGCTTCAGAGCTGTGGCCCCAGATCACAGCCTTATGCATGTTGACACAACTTTTCACACCTCTAAATACACATTTTCCAGTCTCCCACTTCCTCTGGAAGAAGCCCTGAAATTCAGATTCTTACAGATTGCTGATTGCAAGATATGAAAGACAGGAGGAGGTAAGAGAGAAGGCACCTGGCTAGTGCAAAAGCAGGATAGTGAAAGTCACATTTATTTCTTATTTATAATCTCCATGCACACTCTGGATAATAGATGATGCCGCTCATCAGTACTTTAACTTCAAAGCAGAGAGGAGGCACGGATGACAGAGCCCTGAGCAGGGATACAGAGGTACTAACAACAAGAGGAAAAATGCCTGTTTACGGGATTGCATTTGTTAGCACTCTCTCTTCAGATATTGTTCCCCCAGGAATAGTGGGAATATGTGCAGCGCGAACAATGATTTAACATCTGAAAATGGTACTTAAAGAGTTTCTGTCTGGTAGTAATATGATGAAGGCTTCTGAAGGGAACCTGGGGACTTCATTTCTTCTATTTATCTATATGTCTCTCTGGTTTTAGTCAAAGGTAATTGCATATTTAACCCCTCAGAATGCTTTAACCCTGAAGGTGCCAACTTCTTACCCTGTCTGAAATGTGCTTGTATCCCAGTAAAGATAGACTTTGGAACTTCCTTACCAAAAATTGGTTAAGTTAAAAAAAAAAAAAAAAAAATGTGTGTATACACGTGGTTAGGTGGGTGGGCGTATGGGTGGATGGAAAGAAGGTACATTTTTCATCTTGATGTTGTAACTTGAAATTAGATGGAAGAAAACACTGCATATCCAAGATAAGTTGTAGATGGACCCCGAATCAGGAGTATAAATTTGCCACTTGCCACAGCAATATGGTTTTCTCAATTAGCGGTCATTCTGGGAAGGCTGCTTAGCAGTTTATGTGAAACGAATATTAACACAAATTGCATAATTATATCAAAATCCCAAATTCCTCAAAGATGCAAAATGGTTTGCAGTTAAGAACACACATGCAATAAAACATCCCATAGTCAAAGGAAGCACACTCTAACGCAACCACGAGACTGGATCCGAGCGACTTTCACAGTTTATTTTCATGGTATTTAAATTATGATACCAGTGGGTATTTTTAATTAGTGTGCACTTGTCTACATAAGCCATGTTGGCAAATTTGACTCATTCATACAGTAGTTGCTGTAAAAGAGGCCAGCACAGCCTGCAGGAATTAAAATTAAAAGTTTCTGCAAGCTGTTGTCGACATGACCATATCTCATTAACTTTAAAAATGGAGATTATTTGCCTGAAAGCTTGATTTGACTAGCAGTAATCAAATATTAGGCTTAACTGAGTGAAGGGTGGGGGAGCGCCATTGTTGTGATATATACCACTAAGTGTTTCGCAGTTCACTTTAAATAGCAGTATAAGATTTTTGTTTTGACAAAAGAGATAGGAAAGAGAAACACAGACATATGGTCTCGAAAGTATTATTAGGATGGTTTTATTTTAGATTAAGACTCATTATTTACTAAGTTTGCCGAAGACAAATACGATTGTGCTGATTACCGATTCTTCTCTCGTTAAGGAGCCAGCTTAATTATCTGGAGTAGCTTCCCCTGCTTGATCAAAGTTTAAGTATTGGAAATAGGGCCTTTCTCATGATTATCTCTCCTTGTTACAACTGGTAAATTGGCATGAACCTTAAATTTGTACATGGGATTCATCTCATTGTTTTAACTTAATATGATGAAGGTTGCAAAATTGTGCATAAAATGAACCAAAATAGAAGAGCCCCCTTCTTATCTCATCTACTCTCTAAATAGCTTGTTATTTGGATTAGGTATCTGAGCAAAAAATCTCTTTTTGCCAGTAATTAAGGAGTCTAATGTTGAAAATCTAAAGTTATTGAAATATGGTAGACACGGTCTCCTTTTAGATCTTATTTTATATTTTCACATGCACAAAGGAACATTTGTAATGCATAAGTGTAAACTGTAAAATAAAGATGCATGGGGGGAGAGCAGGGGCGAAAAAAGGTGCAGTTAAACAAAAGAGCGAAGATAAAGTCTTACGCTTTTTTATGTCTTTGAACTGAGAACATGTTCTGCATTTTACTAAAGGAACATGAGGCTAGAATGTAAGTAACTGGTTTTTGCATTAGGCTCTCCCTGGAGGTAGCAGAAAAATATCATGTCCCTGCATGAAATGCGAATGTGAAATCTACCAGAAAGAAATATTTATGACCATTTTATGCTTGATTAGGCTTGGATGACATCTGTTAGAAGACAGGGACTGGACAAAGAGAGAGACGCTTGAGGGCAAATGTTAACGGAGTTGTTTAGACGTGGCTGGGGCAGGGGCGTCCATTTACTGCCAGGCAAAACACAGGAATTGTGTTAGCAAGAGTACAGCTGACAGGACTCCTCTGTGATGGAGACACTGCAAACTGCTCCATGAAATAGTCAAATACAGCTGTTGATTGTCACTGCACTGCCTGAGTTTATGGGCAGGTATCTAGGCAGACCCCTCTCTAGTAACTTCCAGGGAACCAACACCTTAATAAAGTTACACGAATGTGACAAGTTACACAAATGGGACTCCACTATGAAAAGAGATCCATTCACTCTGTCAAGTGAGTTTCATAGTGTCCTGCCACGCAGACTTAAGGGCATCAAGAAACTCCTCTGCATTACAGGAAGGAAGAATCAATTTACCCACTTGCCCCCCTGTTTTTTTACCACCTAAATTTCTTAGCATAAGTCACCCCCTTAAAAAACAAAACAAAACAAAACAAACAAAACACCACTGCCATCATCCCCTCAGTTCGAAGGAGGCATTTCATCACTTTAAATAGTGCAAATGTTTGCCTAAAAAAGAAAAGAAAAGTTTTCCAACACTGGCAAATATTTTATCAATTGTTAAGCATTTCAGTGTTCGACTAAGTGCTGTTTGTTGGTAAAATGGCTGTACTAAGAGTGGAGGTATGAGCAGTTATTTCTTTCTGGTTCTTTTCCCAGCTTCTTTTCCTGTAAATTTTCTCTGTCTGGAATGCTGATGGGAAATGTTATTTTGTTTTTGTTTGCAGCAGTTCTGTTGTTTTGATTTTGTCTGAGTGGTATGGAAAACAGTACGTCACTTAGAGTGGGTGTTTTGTCTACCGGCCATTTGGCCATTGCACATATATTTCTCATACTTATTACATGATGACAAGGGAACCGAAAAGGCACAATTTTCCAGTTGAATTTTTCTTTCCAGTTTAATAATAGTGAAAAAAGAAAACAAAGTTAATAGATTTAGCAGTTTGATGGTACTCATGATGTGATAGCTGCCTTTAGGTGGGTTTTTTCCGTTCCTTGTGGTTAAGGAACTATTTAGGCGAAGGTCAGACGAACGCATATATCAGTTTCTATAATAAACTACATGTAGATAGCATTTCACATTTTGCATAGAATTGTGAATTGCAGTAATTTAAGTCAGAAAATTCATAAAAAGATAATAAACAATTTAATATTATTCATATGATTCATTTGGGGTACTCTTGTCCTGATTTTAGACCGCATGTAATCTAACCTTTACCAATAAAAGTACTTTAATTAAAATGAATTGAAATGAAATTTGGAAGAAAACCCGGAATACAAATCTCAAAGAATAACTTAAGGCTGCTTACTGGCTCAGTTTGGACATGCATTATCTGAAATCCTTTTCACATTTGCAACGTTAAGGAACATATTGCAAGAGTATAGAAAGACATTAGCTCTATAAGTAAGTAATTTTTGGTGTAGTACAAAAGTATGAAGTGGAAACGATGATTAATTTTTCAATTTCTCTCTGCAGATATCTAATCATTGTACCCCTGAACCGCCAAAGGCACCCATTAAAGATTTAAAATGCAAGAGGAAGGTAGAATCCAAAAGATAGGATTTGGGATTAAATAATGTAGAATAACTGCAGGGCAGTCGTGAAGTAAAAGCTGTTGGCACAAGAAGAAATTCTTTTCAGCCATTTTGTTGAGATCCACTTAAAATATTCACACCAAGTTATTTTATACACAGTGTCATCGATGTGATACTAATAAAATCATAACTCCGATTAAATTATGAAGGTATGTTTTTGTCTCGCGGACATTAGTTTATGCCCATTAATAATAACAACAACAGACTCAGATGGGCTTTTGGAAAATACACATGAATAATCTCTGTGCTTTAAACATCGGCCTCTTGTTAGAGGATTTTATCATAATGTTACACTAAATATACGTTGCTTCTACCATGAGGATTTTAGATGGGGAAAAGCAATGTTTGGGGGTCATCTGTGTTTGTACAGTATGATTTTCTTCAAATCAAGGGAACTTTTATAATCCTGGAAGAAGGGACATCACCACCTCGGTATATAAAAGCTGTCAGTAAGGTCCGGCCGGGCTTCTCTGAGCTCCGCTGTACTGTCTTTATCACTTTGCTCAGTTCCACATAATAACATCTTCATCTGAGATTGCTGTGGCACAGGGGAACTACATTTGTTGATCAAATTTGGCTGGATAACACTGTGATCTCGTATCCTGAAGTGCGGAGATGTGCCTGGAATATGTAAGTGCAAAGCTGGCCCCTTGATTGATTGATTCTGCCTGTCACAGAACAAGATAACCGGATCAGTAAATACTCTGTGCACTTCAACATCATCTCCACAATCAAAAGTGAGGGCATCATGGGGCTGGAAAACACCAGGGCATGATGGGAATGCACACATTTCAGAATGATCATCAGGAACACACACACACATACACACACATACAGAAAATTCTTTGTGTGTGGTTTCTTAGAAGAGAACAGCATAAAGAAGAGTATTTTCTGTATGTTTAGAATGCTTCCTAGTTATAAAAGTAGAGTTTATTTTGCAGCTGTCATGTTGGAGGTGTTCAACATTTATCATAAAAAGTTGTTATTCGAGTTTTGTTTACAGAGGAGATTTAGAATGCAGATTAGGGAAGCAGAGCTGGATAAGAGGTCAGTAGTGGTCTCAAGCACAAAAGGAGCTTGCACCCAAGATTTGCTCCTATTAAAATAAACTTTTTGTTTAAACAGATGGGCCAAACACATGTAAACAACTTGTTTAAACTTTTACTAAATTCCCAGGGAGTGCCTTTCAAAATTAGTATGGGTTGCCAAATTTAGTGTTTAATTACACAGAGTTCAAGAAAAGTTTAAAGAACGGAACTGTGTGAGTCTTTGGGAGATGAAGCAATGACAGGTCACCAGGTGTCATACATTACTCATGCTGCCTTGATGGGTCCCCTAAAGACTCTTGTCACCATCTCTCTTACATTGTGTCACTTGTATTGTCTTCTCCTCCCGTAAGTCCTTAAGTTTCTGGCTGGTCTGGACTGGCTTTTCTTCTTGTGTCTACACCTCAGCTTCCCAGCACCTACTCCTCAGTAGATTTCCCACTGCATACTCTCCAGCATATGGCAAGTGAATGAAGGCAGAACTAAGCACCAAGCTCTCTTTCTAATCATTTTTCAAATAAATATTTCTGAGAGTTTGTTAGTTTTCAGAATTTGGCTAGTGCTATACTTTAAAATCATTCCTTTGGGGAACTTAGTTGTTTTCTTAAAGTCAAGAAATCTATCCAGTCATCTTATTTTTATGCGATGAAGTGGGAGATTGAGCTCAGTTGCTCAAACATGATGCTTCTGTTACCACCAGCTATACACAGCTACTTGAAGATAATACTGCTTCTTACCTTATCTGCATGAAAATGCAAATTGTGAAAAAATGACTCAGGCCAGTGTCTGGTGGAGTTTGGTTGGCCACCTCCTCTCTGAATTTTACATAGACCTCCCCACAGTTCTTGGACTTGCATGTGGCCTTTTGTTGTCTAGGTGCCTCTGAGTTGTGTGAGGACTGGACCATTTATGCACCCCAATTGATGTGGGCTTTATTTTCCCTCTATTTTTTGGTTGTGGTCAAAAACGTACCCTCTACTTCTTGTTGCTTGCCCACATGGACCACATGATGCATTTAAGGGTAGGAAGGGGTTAGAACTCAAAATTAGTCACGTATCTTTTTTCTGAAGAAATTTCTCCTATAGATGCTATATATCAGTCAAACATTTTCTTTTCTATTTTTTTAAAGATTTATTTATTTATGCATACAAAACTGGGGTACAGGGCAGAGGTGCAGGGGCAGTGAGAGGATTCACCAGAGACATCGGGGAGCAAAACAGGCAGGTCAACAAAGTACACTGCTGAGAGGAGCAGCAGGTGAGACAGGAGAGTTCTACGTCGCCATGTGGATCTCCTCCTGGGCCAGCCGCGGAACGGGACACTGAAGCGGCTATGGCCAGCTTGCAGTGCTGCGTGCTAATCTGTTGCACTACTAGGGAAGGCCTCAGTCAAACATTTTTCAAAAGAAACTTCTACATAGCAAACCAGTTCTTATACTTAAGAAAGAAAATTAACACCACTTCTGAAATGTCTGGTTAGTCCTTTGTGACTTGCCTGTTTTTATATAAAGTGATTAAAAAAGCTTTCTGGCAGAATTAGCCTCCTTTCCTAATTTTTTGAATATAAGGAAAATGAAATGTTCTTTAAAGCAAAAAAAAATATGTATGTGTGTGTGTATATATATCTATCTATATATGTATATATACACACACACATACACATACATATATGTGTGTGTATGTATATAAGTATGTGTGTGTGTGTGTGTGTGTGTGTTTGTAAGGTGATGGTTGTAGAGAAGTCATTCTGGGAAACAAGTTTTGATTTTTTACCAATAAAAAGAGTGGCATTCCCTTTCAATTTGGTGAAAGCTATTCCTAGTAACGTTTCATAAAATCATTTTCTTTTCAGGGTGTGTTTTATTTCCTTTCCATCTCTTTCAGGAAAGAGAAAGTGTTTTATTGGGTATTTTTGTTTCAGTCCTTGTTTCCATTATTTTTGCCAAAATTCATGGGAGTTCACTTTCCGTTTAAATGCCTGAAATATTCCTTAAAGAATCTGCATTTTGGGTCAACTAGGGAAAAGGCTATGTAAATTGGTTTAAGGAAGAAAAACAGTTGTTACTCTAGTCACATTAACCACTCACTTTTTCCTTTACTTTATAATTTTGGAGGCAAATGATTTCAAGTGTAATGGGCTAGGGAGAAGGGTGGAGCCTGAAATTGAAGTTCAAAGGAAGTTTGGTGTTTGTCATATGATAAAGCTTATCTTAATTTTCAAGTGAAGTGAGAAAGTAAGCTTTATTCATTTAAAGAAAGAAATGGGCAATAGATTTGGTATGTGAAAACTGAAACAGGTGCTGTGAAAACTGTGTACTCTTGTGAAGTAGTCTGTCCCGAAAGCTTTCGGTGAAAACAATTTCCCAGTTTTTGAATAGGCATTCTCTATAAAATGGGCTGGTCTTTGGAATTTCTGTTGGACAGTTTTTGTTTTAATGACATTCACTGTTTATAGCAAAGTGTATTTTGTTCTGCTTTGGAGTCAAGGACCCTTTCAATAGCCTAAACTCCGCATCCTCTGTTTGTAAGCAGGATCCACGTGTGTGTCTAGCTGTTACAGGAAACAAACATCCCTTTTACCTTTGAGCCAGGCCTACATATTTCTTTATTTTGGGGTTGGGCTGATGGGATGGGATTTAGCTTTGGGCTGTGGAAATTTAACAGACTCCAATTTGGCCGGGCTGCTTCCAGCCCTTGATCCTCCTACAGTTGCTGTGGTGAAGGGTAGAAAACTCTGCAGTATCTCTGCAGGCTGATTTCTAACTTTTCTATTGTCGCAGGAGAAAAGTTGAAAGACTGGTGAAAAATGGGCAGGTGCATGGCTTCTACAAACTGCTGCTGCTCCAAACTCTGGGACTTGTTTGTTTTGGCTGGCCTTTGTGGAAAGACTGACATGTTTACATATAAAGCTCATACTTAGTATTTAAATTGGAATTTTACACATATGAATGGTGAACCTCACAGAATATAACATTCTGCCACTGCTGCTGTTTTCTCTGCTTCTCCTGAAATGTGAGGAAATACAGGCAGTTTTAACATGGTTGCCCTGCACGTGGCCACCAGAACTGGGAAATCATTAGATTTCTTAATAATGCTGTGGAGATGGGGCACTGTACAGCCTCACATTCACAACATGAGGGTTCGTAGAATTTTTACTGATGGGAGGAAGCCTATATACAGTAGCTTATTTGTCCTGTGTTCAACCACCTGAGTCACAGCCAAAAAAGCAATTGTCTACTACATATTCCAAACAGATGCTGAGGGCTAGAAAGGGGTGACTAGAATTCACAGTAATAAAAACCTGCTCTCCAAGTTCCCTTAAAGGAAGTGAACTCAAAATTTTTGCTGCTGACTTACTTGTCCAGGTCTTTGAAGTATTTAACATTATTTTAGCCTACAAATCATCGGCCCCTCAGTTTTTCATTGGAGTTTCAGGACCTTTTAAAGACATATCCTGGGTGTACACTGCCCAGAAAATAGGTTCTGCAGTCATATCTAATATAACTGTTATTAGCATACATTGTGTTTATTGAATTCAGTCTTAGATACATTCTGTGTTCTCTGTCTCAGAGACTGTCTTTTGAGTTTACATTTGTTCATGCTGATGACTATAGAAGACACAATTTAGATGGGACCAGTTTCTTTCCATCATATGGGTTTATCTTCCAATGAGCAAAGACAGGCTGATGTGCTTGGAAGAATGATGACAATCATATCTGGAATAAAATGCTACAGGGAAGATTTTATGAAATGTAAAAAGAAATACAAGTGGAGTGATTTAGCCTAAACTAAAGAATATTCTAGATAGAATATTAGTGACCAAGATTTGTGTCTTGTCCATCTGTAGGACTCAGGATTCACTAACACATTAATAAAGGGGCATTATAAACCACGGGCAGCTTTTGGGGTTCTTTTCTATCTGTTGGTGAGTAATGGATGGCTTAGAAGTTGCTGATTTTCTAAGCTTCTTGAAGTAGCTGCCTCTTCTACCTGCACTTCCTCTCTACTCCTTTATAGCTTCAAAACTTTGATGCAACCTCCTTTCTAAAGGATTCAGAAGAGACCTCAGTAGAAGGGAAAGGAGAAGATAATGGATCTCAAGAAGGCTGAAGGTGCCGAAAGTGTGAGGCCTTTTCTATATCCATTTGACAGTTTGAGAACTTAGGAAAGGCCATCTTTCTAAAATAGCTCCCACATACATTTCCTCATAGCTCCCCAATTGGTGTTCATGCTACATGTATCACTAGCTGAAATTATCTTAGATGGAATTCCTATAACTGATCTTTTGTCACTGAATATAAATCCCAGCAAGATGGAAGCTCTGTTGTATTCTCTGCTGTATTTCTTGTCATGTACCGGGAACTCAATAAATAAAATGGGCAATAATTCCAAAGTCTCTACTGTCTTAATATTAGTTGTCTTAACAGGACTGGATCCTCCATCCGTTAGAATAAAATTTCTGAAAGGATCATACTGATAATTTATTTCAAAAGAGATATAAAAACAAAGGCTGTGGGAAGCCATGGTTAATCAGAATTCTAGGCTGGTATTTAGTTGCATTTGTCCTAATATTTTGGCCAGGTTTCAGTTAGCTTAAGTATCTCTTATACCCTATAATTTAGTATACAGTTTGAGCTTTCCAAATAATGGCTTGCTAATGGTAAATGTTGTTTAACTTTCTAATTCTGGGAGCTACCTGTTCAGCAGAATTTAAGAAATTGTAAGTGATGATTGAAACCAGGTTAAAAAGCACTTAAGGTACATTTGACTGTATGTTTGGCGTCTACTTGGATGGGCCTGTGGCTCTCATTATTCTTTTTAATCTGAACATAAATTGCAGGTAGGGATTTTTCTAAATTGATGCAGATATTGAAGCTTACCCTTAGTTTAGAAAGCTTTTCCCATATGCTTAAAGGGTACAGCATTTTTTTGAAAGTTATTCTGATCTCTTATGTTGACTGAGTTTCCTCTGAAGTGTCTTTAATTATAACTGCTTATAACTATAGATTTTTACCTAGGTAGTAGTTCTTGCAATCACCCCATTCCTTCCAGTGAAGTCTTGACTCTGTTGTTGAACCCAACCAAAGTTATAACAACCTAACACATCTATAGTTACTACTCTTAGTTATTCTACTCAACAAAAAATTGATTCTCACTTCAAATACAGCTCATATGTCTTATTCTCTTACCTCCAATTTCCTGCTATATTGAGTATAAACACCCCTTAGCTTGGTATACAGGAAATGTAATGCATTAAAAATTACTACATTCTTCACCACTTCTTTTATCAAGAGAGAAAGTTAAAGTCCTTTCTCATGTTTGCTTGAGGCAGCTCCTTTCTCTTACTTTGGACAGTTGAATGCAACAGAAATGACATAATGTCAGTCCAGGCATGGCACCTTTCTTCTTCATTCTTGGAACACACATGCCATGTAACCAATCTCAGGTTAAACTGTAGGATGGGCACCTTGGAGGAGGGATTTAGCACCTGGAAATGGACTGAACCCACATTTTGGAGGGTCAGACAAACTCCAGATGAGTGTGATTGTATAAGGGACTCTTAGCTGAAGAAGAACCTTCTTGCTGAGCCCAACCAAACTGCAGAATTTTAGGGAGTGGGGGTGGGAATAAAGAATTGTTTTCAGCCTCTTGCATTTAAGGTGGTTTGTTATAAAGTAGTAGATCACTGAAACAGGGACCCTGAACACAAAGCCTCATTGACCTTTCCATACTTTTCCTACATTTTATTAGTCCTTTATGAAATGTCAATCAGGTTGACTCATAAGCACACAAAAATGATCATTGTTTCCCTTAGTTTATGTCATCTCTGACACCCTGTTCTTTTCTAATTGTCAAATTCCATATGGTTTGTCACCTCCTGCTTTAGTCTTTCCAAAGTTTCTTATGACTCGCTGACATGTAACCTTTCCTAGACCTCCCTTTGTAGTTCAAGCTGCATGGGACTCGGAGCGGGAGGAGGGGAGGGGGTGACGGGGAGGGGGATGTAGATGACAGTTAACTATAGTCAAGTAACATTCTATATGTTGGCCTTAGTTTCCACATCTGCAAAATTGTGTGGCAGATTATTTGTATCTTTCAATCTTTAATATTCTAGAATGTAACTGTTTACAAGAATGTTCTTTGATGTTGAAAATGTTAATTCATCTGTGTTGTCCCATGCAATTGCCATGAACCATTGTGGCTTTTGGAGCCATTGAAATGTGGTGAGTGCAATTAAGGAACTGAATTTCTAATTGTACTTAGTCATAGTCAACTTAAATTTAAATGGCTGCCTGTGTTAGTGGCTACTACTTGAAGCAGTACAGTTTTATCATTCTATGGAATTGAAGTGGAAAGATCTATTTTCACTTAATGCCAGCAGAAGTTTAACTCTTGATTGCCTTGAGATTTTCAGAATTCATTCTTTAGGGCTACTTTTCAGAGCCACAAATGCAAATGTCCCAGTGGCTAAATGTTTCCCCAGTTTCTGATTTCCTCTCTCTCGCCTTAAATTTTACTTGACTTTTAGAACCTTCACCTGTGCCTGGAGCCAGTGCTGAGCCCACACTTTCCAGGAGTGTAAATCATCCCCTACTTTTGATCACAGCCTAAGTAGAGACCAACAGCCTGATGTGGAGTTGCAATTTTTTACAAAATCCCAATAGGCCAACTTGCAAAGAAAAAAGTTACATACACAGCAGTGTCAATTGAAAACCAGCCGGGTGGCACATGCAGTGCAGTGTAGTGGGAATGGAGCTGCCTTGGGCCCTTTGGATGATTGGGGACACAGTAGAGATATTGTGAAATTACCTTTTTTATTGGTTCTTGAGCCTTTTGCAGTAAATGCCTCTTCTTGAAGGAAGTGAAGAGAATCCTGGCATTCAGCTTGAAGTTAAGACATGCACAGTAGTTCTACACTGAATCTGTAATTTAGCAGAGTTGGGGACTGAGGATGTCTTATATTTGGGCTAAGCATAAGTGTGTTAATTAGGACTTCTTTTATCTGCTTATATTTACTGTCATTCAAAAATATCAGTGGAAAGTTGCATCCATTTTTGTTGCACTGCAAATGAATGTCATTGGCAAATCCATCCTGTGAATGTTACTACATTTTGATTTTTTAAAAATCCCTTCAGGGTAGAAATGAAATATTAGTAAAGCTTTATATTTATGAACCAAAAGTGGGACTCTCATTGAAAGGACTACTGAAGGTCAGTTGGTCTCAATTCTACCTCTCTGAACTTAGTAAAGGCTATTTATAGTCACAAAACTGGAAGAAAAGGTTGTTTGTGTGAAAAGCTCTCCAAGAAAAAAATTTTACCATGTCCCTTGATGTGGTCTGGTCTGGACAAGAACTTTTCCCTGTGCCTCCCCAAATTTACTCACTCACTCCTTTTCTTCTGCTATGATTTAAGACAATATCTGTGTCTTCTCTGGTTATGGAAGAGAACTTGTTGGTGTCTCCTTTGTAATAACCTGCCATATACTTGAAGGCAGTTATTCAGTCACCTTTAGCCTTTTCTTTTTCAGGCTAAGCCATCATAACCCTTTTAACCTTTCCTTGGAAGTTCCATTTTCCATCCTCTTAATCATTTTACTTGCCCTCTCTGGATCCTGTCCAACCTTTTACAGTTTTCTGAAAACATGGCATAAGAAAGGAGATTCTTTATACGTTGTTCCAAGTTTTTGCTGCTTTTGATGTATCCGGTAGAGTTTCTCATCATTTTTAAGGACTCTTCAACTGTTTATTTCAGACTACCTTTCACAGTGCACAAATCTAGATTTGTGATAATCATGTAGCTTTTTTCCTTGTTTTTCGACTGTAATCTGTGCATTGAAAGAGACTAGATATTGAGAAGTCAGCTGACTTTTTTTATATAAATGTTTTACTTTTATTTTTCTGTAGAAGAAATGGGATATAGAACATATGTGAGAGGATTCACCAGAGATAAAGTGGGTCATTGATAGGTCTAGCCCTCTGTATCATTTTGTTTTCTCTTTCTTTATTTCTATTTATTTATGCATACAAGAATTGGGAGTATAGGCCAGAGGTACAGGGGATGAAAGGATTCACCAGAGACAGTGTGGGGAGCACAATAGGCAGGTTCACTGAAATGCACTGCTGAGGAGGATGTGGAGAAGAAGAAACTCTCCTGCACTGCTGGTGGGAATGCAAACTAGCACAACCAATATGGAAAACTACTTGAAGGTTCCTCAAACTGATAAACATGGAGCTTTCCTA
Organism: Condylura cristata; assembly: GCF_000260355.1. NCBI lineage: Eukaryota > Metazoa > Chordata > Mammalia > Eulipotyphla > Talpidae > Condylura > Condylura cristata. The sequence goes on from NW_004567105.1 coordinate 44,640,888, forward strand.
CAACCCAGCAATCCCACTCCTAGGTATCTACCCAAAAGACACAAAAACACTGATTCAAAAAGATACCTGCACGCCTATGTTTATTGCTGCTTTATTCACAATTGGAAAGACATGGAAACAGCCCAAATGTCTAAAAATGGATGAGTGGATTAAAAAGATGTGGTACATATACACAATGGAATATCACTCAGCAACCAAAAAAAAAAAGAAACACATGTCTTTTGCAGCAACATGAATGGAGCTGGAAAAGATCATCCTTAGTGAAATAAGCCAGAAAGAAAAGGAAAAATACCGGATGGTTTCACTCATAGCAGGAATATAACAAAACAGGCGAGAAAATAATGATAATGACGAACAGCTACATACCAGAGACATTTTGTGGGGCTAGAATGGGGAATGGGATCAAAAATAGCGGGGGAAGGGAAATGCACTGGACTATGGTGATGGGAAACCCAAGGGAATTGCAACTGAGATGGAAAAATACACAAAAATATGTAAAAATAAACTATTATAAAATTAAAAAAAGAAAATGCACTGTTGAGGGGAGCAAAGGGGTAAGACTGGAGAGGTGTGCTACACCATGTATGTTTGCTACCTGGCCAGGGTTCAAACTTAGGCCTTTGTGGTGATAGCAATGAGACTTAACACCTCGGACACCAGAGAGGCCCTGACTTTATTTTACAATGCTGTATTTTTTCTGTATCTTAGTGTGTGGATCCTAGTTTCATTTATTTTTCTCATTTGTTATTTTTGCTGAAATGTAATGGACACATAATATTATACTAGTTTCAAGTGTACAACATAATGATTCAGTGTTTGTGTGTATTGTGGAATATTATCACAGTCATTCTAGTTAACATCCATCACTACAAATAATTACATGTTCTTGAGTGAGACATTTTAAGATTTACTCTCTTACCAACTTTTAAATATATAAGACGATATTATTAACTGTAGTCTCCATTCTGTATGTTACATTCCCAGGTGATAGCTGGCAATTTGTCCCTTTTGACTCGCTTTTCCCACTTCATTAACTTTCACCTTCTGCCTCTGACCACCACCAGACTTTTCTGTGTATATATGAGGTCTTTTTCTTCTTGCATATTGATTTTGGGACACCGAGTAGGAATTCTGTGTTGATAATGTCACAAGGCAAAAGGGGGGGTACCCTGGGACCTCCAAACCTGCCTTTTCTAAATAGATTCTGCCATCATCTGCATACAGACAAAAATAGACTCTGATGCATAAGACCATTGGTAAGTTTCCACACGAAACACCCAAAGTTAACCATCCCCTCATGGGTAAGTGCCCAGCCAAACAGGGTTGACCCAGAAGAGAGCCACTGAGGCCTGAAAACCTGCCACAAGTCTAGGGCACCTTCTGGTGGGGACCCATAGGAAAGGGGTAAGAGGTGCCAGGCACTTCTGGAAGGAAAAGAGCAAAACCAAAACCCAGGTCAAAATGAAGTCTGCCATTATCACAGGTCTCTCACCCAAGTCTCCGTATCGTTCAGGTGCCTCCTTCCCTGTCCCACAGTCCTTGGTATCAGCCCAGGCAGGTAGTCTCTTCACATGTCTCTCTGTTCATGTGCTTCCTCCAGGGCTTGATCTCCTTCCTTCCTTCTCCCAGTCTTGTGCAGCTTCACCCCAGCTTGGGCAGCCTCTTACTAGAGCTTTGTTATTCTAACAGTGTAATCCCATAGAAAGGGGAAGTACATGGGTGAATTGGTAGTGGGAAGCCCACAAGGATTACAACCAAGATGAAAAAAATTTTTAAATGAAGGATGATGCAAAAGAATATACATATATATCTCTTCTATGCTTTCCCCACTCATCCCGCCACTCTCCAGCTAGGCCATCTTTCTTTTTTCATAGGCCCTATAGTTGGATTTTCCTTCATTATCTTTGGTTAGACCATCTACTTACCTCCCTCCTTTTTGGTCTTGTTTAACCAAACCCTCCCTGGCCCTGGTGACAGACCAGACCCATGGTTGCACAGACTCGCTGTCAGAGCAGCCTGGGAGGCCCCCTCATTCCTGTCCTCTCTGACCTTGTGTGCAGGGAAGCTTGTCAAAATCATACTTTGCTTTTCTCTTTGCCCATTTCAGAAATTCTGGATGTCAAACTGACTTTCTGGCACTAAAATCTTATTTCTCTGAATGGTATCAAATTACCAGCCATGCTTTGGTCTCTGTTTATTACATAAGAGCTTATCCTGTGTTTCCCTCCACCATGACCAGACCAGATTCCCAGCAGCTCCCTGTAGTCTCAATGCCTCAGCATGTACTGGCCTCCTTCCCTGAGACATCCTTCTCTTTTCTCCCTGTTTCTCTAAACTCAGTTTGGTTCTCTAATTTTTCATGCCTTTCCCTTTTCCTCCTACTCAGTGCATATCTTCATCAACCTGTAACCCCCACAGGGTTGTGTGGCAGCCACCAACACATGCTGCGGGGACACTTGTCCACATGTGGCCTTGGAGACTGGCATTAGTCAAGAGACTTCTGTGACCAGTGCTGGGTGCTGAGTAGTTGCTGAGTGAAGAAAGGAGAAAGGGACAGGAGAACCAGATGAAGAAAAAAGGGAAGCAGGAAGGGAAAGGACCCATCTTTGCTTCCACAGTCCTGAATAGCAAGATCCTGAAGGATCTCACTCTTTTTGTCTTTCAAAAACTTCTTTTATTTCCGGGGCTGATCCCCTTTCTCTTTCACATGCTTTGATCTCAAAAGGTTGCTCAGTCATTCAGTAGCCCTCCTGGTTCCTCTTGCAGTTAAGTGTTCATCTCTAGGCTGTGTCCCCCTGCAGGAGAGATTGCTACTAGCCAGGAATCAATGAGAACCCCAACAGAGTCCAACCTCACCAAAGAAGTTCATTCTATTTTTTTTTCCTTTCTTTCACAAATAAAGGCTTGTTTTCATTGATTGTTCACAAACACAGGGGAGAAAAATCATCTATTTATTTTATAGCTACCAGTGCAGCGGGACTGTCTTAGCTGTTCCAGTTGTGTGTCACAAGAGGCAAATGCCCCTGACATCAAGACCATGTGTGTGGAGTTGTGGGGCGACACCGCCCTAGACAAGGCGAATTCTGTACTAGGTGTGAGACTGTCCTTAGGTCTTCACAGCTAAGATGTTAGACTGTGGCTGAGGAAATGAGGCAGTTGTCTTGAGTCCTCCCCAAATCACAGGTCTGCCAGGTGAAGACTTAGATGTAGCTGTCAAGTGATTTCACAAATGATTTCTTTCACTATTGTTTAGCATGAGCTATCAGTTGCAAAGAGCTGCCAGCACCATGTTGACCAGTCTAGTCACCCCTAGTCCCATGAGGCTGTTGAGCACTAGAAATATGACTAGTCCGAGTTGTGAAGTGCTACTGTGGAAAAAGCACACCAGATTTTAAAGATACTACTTTTAAAATGCACACTACATTGACCATTTAGTTTGATTTTATGTTGATATGATTGTTCTTAGAAATACTGAGTTAGAAGGTTAATTTATTTCACACTTTTTATTTTACTTTTTTAATATGTTACTACCAGAAGATTCTTAAAACTACCTGTGTGGCTCACATCGTATTTCTCGTGGACAGATCTGTACCAGAGGCGTTAGCACAAGATTGCATTTCATAGTGAACCCAAGATTGCATTTCATAGTGAACCCAACCACCACTTAGCTACCATGCATTGTCCAGGCACACTTCTTTTGCATTAAGTGTTAGTATGAGAATACACAGCGTGATGAGGCGTGGACTTTGGACTGGGCCAAACCTGAGTTTCTGTCCCAGTATATCAGTGCCTTGAACTCTTGGCATTTCAGTTTCCTCAATTTTACAGGACTATTACTCACCTGCACTCACTGTCGCTAGGTGTGTGGCAATACAGTGATTAGCCAGTAAAATCAAGATCTTTTGTGACTTCAATTGAGTAATTGTATTTTTCCAAAATTATACCTACAACTCTTTTTTTAGAAGTTCTCTCACAAACGTAAAACAAACCGACCACCACAACAAAAACCTACCTCTTGCGCCTGTTGCAATATGCCTGCCAGCTCCTCACAATGGAATTGTGACAGCTGAAGCTCCTTGGCAGTGCCCTGGCAGCCTGTGTTCTTTCCCAAGAATTGTCTCATTTGAACCTCTGAACACACTCCCAAGGAAAAGCTTACTGTTAACTCCATTTTAGTAGCTGCAGCTTTGAGCTACATCTAGGTAAGGTGACTTGCCCAAGGTCACACAGTGAATAAGTGATCAACCTGAGCTCTGAGCCCATATGGTCTGACTCCACAACCACATTCTTTGTTTCTATGTATTATATTATTGTCCACAGTGAACAGAAGACAGACAAAAAGGACCAACAGCAAAAAATGTTCACAGACATGGACACCTATCTTGTGATTTTAGAACATAAACCAAAAATACTTTCCTTTAGTGTGTTTTTCTGAGTTATGCAAAGTGACCTCAAATATATCCTGGCTTAAAGCAATTCCAAGGTAGTTTATATGGAGAAATACCCATTGTGTGTTCTATAGGCCATGGTGGGGTCTTGCCTCAGCTTCGCACAAATGTAGTATCTTGTGCTCTGTGTCCCAGATGTATGTAGTAAGGACTCAATAAATGTATGTTACTTATTAATGTTCACTTCAGTGCTTCTGAAAATACCTCTTTGGAAAGCAAAGCATGCAATATTTAAAAATGACTGTCACTCATTCCTGACTTGTGAAGGAAATGTGCTCTCTCATCACATAGGATTGTCTCTTAGAATAATCGTCTTTGATTAGAGTGGAGCTAGGAGCAGATTTGCTTCTGTTTTGCTGGAATCCTGCTCTTTACCTTACGTGACACACCTGCATGCCAGCGGACACTGCTGGGAATTCCATGATGTGTATCTTTCCTGTTGTTCCATGTTTAACCAAGGGGATTAGAAGGCATTGATGTAGTATTTTCTTTTCAAGTAAGATACTAATACCTTGGTGGGTGGGGATAATAGTGGGGTAGTCTGTGATCACAGTTCAGAGCCTTCAACACATTTACAAAGTTGAAATGGACTTATGTGCCTGGTGTACAGGCTGGAATCACTGGAAGGAAATAGCTATAGACCTGAAAAAAATCCCTTTAGAACATTTAATTCAAACTTTTGTAGTGGTGGTGTTCTACCAGCTCAAGTTATTTCTCTTCAGCCCACCAGCATACTCTGGTCAACATACTTAAAATGGCAAGGGAGTATGGGGGGTGTGTGTGGCACACAGGTGTTTTCTAGGTGCTTTCAGCAAATGCACCACAATTTCCAGGTACACGTCTGTGCCTTTAACTGGTTGTTAAACAGAGAGCAGGATATGCTTATCTGAAGAGTGACAACAATTGTAAACACTCAGTCACAAAGTTCAGCATTCTGGTTTTAGATCAGGTCACATGGAGCTTAAAAGAAGGTGACTTGGAAATGCCAACTGTGTACATGGGTAGGAAAAGGAAAGGGAGGGAAACTTTGCCACAGACTAGCTGAATTGTTAGGCAAAGACTTGGTCAATATATCAAAAAGGAAGGAAGCTCAGAGCCCTTCTAGTCCACTGTTCTTTGTTGTGCTGATAGGTAAACTGAGACTCTGAACAGAAAAGTAGCGAAAGCTAACACCTATCACTTTCAATATTGTGCTGGGTACTAGACCTACATACTTTCTGTACATTATCTTATTTCACTTCTGCATCAACTTTGTGAGGGAGGTACTCTTTTGTGAGGTATCCTACTCATTTTTCAGATGAGGGAAGTACCTCAGAAAATTTATTTCCTTAAGATTGTAAAGTTAAGAAGTTCCAAAGCTAGCACAAAGGAGCAGTTTTGTTCTTCAGAATCTCTGCCACACTTTCTGGAATCTTCACCAAAAGGGTCAGGGGCCATTGATCAGTCTGCCCCTCCTGGATCCCATCATATCCTGTGAGAGATTTCACCCGTGTGTGTGTGTGTGTGTGTGTGTGTGTTATTAGCTTTCTATTGCTGTGTAATAATTCATCACAAACTTAGTAGCTTAGAACAATATATATTTATTAGCTAGCAGTTTCTGTGATGGTCAGAACTGACCTGACAACACCCTGCTTAGGGTCTCACAAGTTGTGGTGAAGGTGTCAATACTGTTTTATCTCATCTAAGGAATGGGGTTCACTTCTAAGCTCCCTGGCTGTCCAAAAGTCACAGAATTATGTTCATTGCAGTTGGAGGATGGGGGCCTCCAGTTTCTAAAGACCCCCCTTCATTATCCTGCATGTGACCCTCTCCACATCATGCAGTTTGCTTGTTCAAGGCCTACAGAGCAACATGTTGTATTCAGGCAAAGCTGGGCTAACCCACTAGGTCAGACCCATTGAAAAAAATTAACTCACAGTCTACTGATTATTGCTTTTAATTACATTTACAAAATCTTTTGCCAGACAGCACAACATAATCAAGTGAGTGATGTTCCAACATGTTCACAGGTCCTGCCCATTCTCCCAAGTAGGCTATAGTGCAAGGACATGGGTCATCAGTGCCATCTTGGTATTGTCTACCACAGTCACCATTACTCATGCTTAATCCTCAGCTCCCTGCAGGGGAAGAGAGCAGGAGATGTAGTAAACTCTGGGAATGAGAAACAGCAGATATGTGATAGTTGGAAGCTCATGGGCTCTGCACCCCTACACTAGGGGCCTGCCCCAGCCATTTCCAGACCGGGGATGGTAGTGGTTATTTTGCCTCTTTGTCCCTTTGTTTCTCAAGCTGTCAGTGATAGCTTCTAGCCACTGTGCTTTGATAAATAAAATATGTAGTGTTAAGTAGAACTTGGCGTATGGAAGAGTGTTTGCCAGTTCGTGTGTTTGGTGTTTCCCATTTGGTGTTTCCCATAGAGCGTCAAAAGAAGTAGAGAGCTGGCTTGTTTCTGTAAGGTTCCAGAAGAATGCTTTGAGGTAACAGTTGGGCAGGCCCACACTATAGGGGGACACAATGAACAAAAATAAAAATCAGCAGAGGATATTGTGAAGTACTGGATTAGCTTGTGGATAGAGTCAGAATGCTGTGTTAGAAGAGTCTTCTGGCAAGTATGCACCTCTACTCTAGGACCAGTTTTACTAATAAGTCTCTTCTTGGGTTACCACCTACTCTGTGGACCTCATGTTTTTTGTCTGTAGAATAGGACAGTAGGGGTGGGTAGCCCTGGGCGTAGCAGGCTGTCTAGTTATCTGCTGTCTAAATGTCCTCATTCTTTCAGCCAGTTTTCTGTGCACAATATAACAAAAAGTGCGTACATTATTTTATTAGCTCTGTTTAAAAAAACAAAAGATTTATATATGCTGTTCTGTTCAGCTCAGTGGCATGTCCTATGCCCTGGAAATGTCCCTTTTTGTCTTTCCAGGTGATTACTTTTATAGCCCCTTAATATAAATGTGGATGGGGACAAACTTAGTGTCCTTTGGGTTTCTGGGCAGGTGGGCAGAGATGAACAGGATTCAGAATCTGCTTATAGTGTTTCCCCAACACCCCGGTCCTCTCACCACCCGACTGTGTTCCCACCTTGAACGAGGCAGCTTTCCTAAAATATTATGAATTCTGATGCATGTGCTAGTTGCTACCAGTTTAATTTCTGCAAGTTGAAGTCTGGGTCTTGACAAAAACAGCTGATAAAATCCATCATTAAAAGCATTCATACATGGTATGTACCTTGCTTTGATATATTTGTTCATCTCCCTCAAAAGTTTGTTCTTTGGGGAATAGTGTTCTCCTAGGATAGTTGAAGAAATTGAGGCTGGAAGAAGTTAAATAACTTGCCCTAGGGGTCTGTAGTGGTAAGGGGCTTGATCAGGAACTTGAACCCACATGTAGTTAAGTGTCAAAGCTCCGGTTCATAACCAGCAAGGAAAACAGCTGAGACATTGTCAGTAATTTTTAACCTTGGTGCCCTTCTTGACACCACCCCCACCCTGCATGCCTTCTGTTTCTCTGTTCAAGATCCCAAATAATTAAAAATCTCAGTTAACTCTTAAACCTTGAAGTTGAAAAGAGAGGGATAACACCGTTGGCTTTGGTGGGGCTAATATCCTTGGAAATACAAAGAGACCATATCGAAGTCAGAGACACCACACTCCAGATTCTCAGTAGTGAACTGGAAGAAAACTATGTTACAACTCCTATTCCTGGTTGGGATGGATTCATAACTGGAAAACAAGCACATGACAGGTCTTCATTTGAGTGTAAACTTAATTTATTAATTTAAAATAGGACTTTTTTTTTAACAGAGGAGAAACTATAATAATAATAATAATAATAATTAATAGTTCTTGTAAGAGAATGTAAAAAGATGTTGGAAATTTGTGCTTTGGGAAGTTGGAGAATGTACTTATAGTTAAGGATTAATTTTCACTCACAGAGATCAAAAAGGTCTTGATGAGTAAGATAAGTATCGAGTTTCAGGGTTGTTGTGTTTTTTTCTCCTCCTGCCAGACTGTCTGAAACTTATCTCAAGTATCATGGTAAAAAGAGAAGTGGCAGATAGACACAAAAATGTAATAGATATATTTTAGGGATAGAATATGAACTGCCTTTCTAAATGCATATCAGAAGAAGAATTTATTCCAGCTGAATAGGTTTAATGATATAATTTTACCATATTAAATCATAATTGCTCTTTAAAAAAAAAAATAGAGATGCATGCGTTGCCACTCCAGGGCTGTCCCCACTCCATCCAAATAGTACCCTCCCTGGGACTTGTTGATTTCTCCCTTATCTCACCCTAGAGCCATTCTGTAGCTTTCCTTTGGAAATTTGGGTGGGGAGAAGGGGAAGGAAGGAAGAATAGTTTGAGAAACAAGAGTCTGCATGGAGCAGTTGCCATGGCTTTGACAAAACCATTTCCTGCTATTAGGGAGCTAAGCCTAAAGCTTGTGAACAGATGACACCTTTGACTATTTGGAAGCAAATTATTATTTTAAAATTATGTATCAAGGTAATTAGGCTCCCTGGATTAGTTATGGACTAAATAATTTAGTGTTGTGGATGTTGGTAATCATTTTATAAATGTTGATAGTTTTTGTAGTTAAGCAATTTTTTTTTTTTTAATATTTGTTTATGCATACAGAACTGTGGTACAGCCCAGAGGAGTGGTGGGTGAGAAGATTCACCAGAGATAGAGTGGTGAGCAGAACAGGGAGATCAATGAAGTATACTGCTGAGGGGAGCAGTGGGCGAGTCGGGAGAGGTCTGCCACGCCATGTAGGTCAGCTACCTGGTGGGGATTGAACTCATGCTGCAGTGGCTTCCGAGAGCTTCATAATGCTGTGCTTTAACCCATTGCATCATCAGGGAGAGCTCCTGTTAAATGATTTTTAATTACCATTGCATTCCCTCTGCTCAGTCCTCTCCCTGTAGCCCCTAACCACCAAAAAAAAAAAAAAAAAAAAGGTGCGGGAGCAGCGGGAATGATTGCATACCTGGATAAAAGTTGAATGAGATTCCCACCAATACCTTTCATTTTAGCAGATTTTATGTCATGAACTGAACTATGGAGGCATAATTCATCTGAATTTACCCCCCATGCCTGAGAGTATGAACTTCTATGTCCATATCTTTTTAAAAGATTTATTTATTTAAGCATACAGAACTGGGGTACAGGCCAGAGGCGCAGGAGCAGTGAGAGCATTCGCCAGAGACAGAGGGGGGAGCAGCACAGGCTGACTAGTGAGGTACACTGCTGAGGGGAGCAGCGGGCGGGTCAGGAGAGGTCTGCCAGGTCATGTGGATCACCCCCTGGGGGGGGTGTCCAACTCATGCTGAAGTAGCTTTAGCTTCTTAGTGCTGTGCTTTAACCAGCTATGCCACCAGGGAGGGCCCTTGTCCTTTTTTTTTTTTTTTTTAAGATTTTATTTATTTGTGCATGCAGAACTGGGGTACAGGCCCTAAGTGCAGGGAAGGTGAGAGGCTTCCCCAGAGACAGAGTGGGGAGCAGAACAGGCAGATCGACGAAGTACACTGCTGAGGGGAGCAGCAGGCCGGCCAGGAGAGGTCTGCCACCCCATGTGGTCACCTCCAGGGCAGGCAGGGATCGAACTCATGCGGAAGTAGCTTTAGCTTCTTAGTGCTGTGCTTTAACACGCTGTACCAACAGGGAGGGCCCCCTTGCCCATTTTTTTTTTTTTTTTAAGATTTTTATTTATTTATTCATATGGAACTGGGGCACAGGCCAAAGATGTAGAAAGTGAGAGGATTCACCAGAGACAGAGAGGGGAGCAGAACAGGCAGATAGATGAAGTACACTGCTGAGGAGAGCAGCGGGCGGGTCAGGAGAGGTCTGCCACGCCATGTGGATCTCCTCCAGGGCAGGCGGGGATCAAACTCAGGCGGAGTGGCGTTAGCTTCTTAGTGCTGTGCTTTAACCCACTGCGCCACCAGGGAGGGCCCCCTTGTCCATTTTTTTAATGGCACACAAAATAATACTCATCTATCTGACTGCTAAAAATTCAGTCTAAGAATTGGCCCAGTGCTCATATCTTGGTTTTCTCCCTCAATCCAGTGCATGTTCTAGGCATCCCTCCTTCTGAAATTTGGGGCTTCTTATTTTGTTTTTTAAAACATATGTAACCTCTCTGCCCTATTAAATTATGGCCTCCCCAAGGATAGAAACTATGTCTACCACACTTTGTCTTTGGTGCATGACACACAGCACAGTGTTGGTGTTTCTTGTATGTGCTAATCCCGCGCCTCCCCCACTCATCCCCACCCCCGCTTAGGAGTCATGGCAGAAGATAGAAACCTCATTCCGGTGTCCTCACTCACTCTCACTCCCCCTCCTTGGTGGGAGAGCTTCCAGGGTGCTGGCTGCTCTCAAACCCAGAACAGAACTTTCTTCCTCCAGTCTTTTATATTTTGTGCTCTCTGCTTTTTATTAATTCATTTTTATTTAGGTGAAAATTTACCCTTAATAAAATACCCAAAACAGGATAGCACAGCTTACTGAATATTCACAAAGATTATGCCACCTATGGAATCACTTCTCAGACTAAAAAACAAAATATTATCCTTGGAATACAGAAGCCCTTAGCTTGTTCTTTTCAGGCCTCAACCCCCTTCTCTGCAGTACTGAGCACTACGGTTATTCCAACTGCTATTAGTTGTTGCTCTAGTCTGGCTTTGAACTTTTTGTTGGAGTCATACAATGTGGACTTTATTCCTCAGATGTTTTACATTCAAATTGTGTTTGAAAGTTTTAATTTCATGTTTCAGATATCATTAATTGGTTCATTTTCACTGCTCTAAAGATTTTCTTTGTTTGACTATACCACACTTAATACATTATACTATTGAAGGACAATTGGTTAGGGCTACTGTGAATAAAAGCTTTTGTAATTTCTTTTAGGTGTCTACATAGATTTTGTACTTCTTGGGCCTAGGCCTAAAGTAGAATTGCTGAGTCATAGGGATGTTTATGATCAGCTGACTTGAAACTGCCAGTTTTCCATAATGGTTGTACCAGTTTTACTTCTTTATAAGCAATGTATGAGAATTCCAGTTGCTCCATGTCTTCACCAATAGTTTTAACTCATAATGGTTTTAATTGGCATCACCCTTTGATTAGTGAGTTTGAGTACTTTTTTATATGTTGGCTAATCATTAGGATATTGTCTTCGGAGAAGTGACTAAAATTTTTTTTTTTTTTAATTTTAGTATTGATCTTTCTCCTTCCTCCCTCCCATATGGTCTATAGATAACCTTCTCCATTCAGTTCTGGTCCTTTACATAATCACAATTGCCTTCCTATTAGGTTGGCAGTGGCAAAAATTTTCTCTGTAATTTGGTGCCTGCTGCAATAATAAAGGGAAATGGCAGATTTAATCATTACTTTTCAAGTAACTTGAAATGAGATCAGTATGATCATTCCCATTTAACAGATGAGACTTATTCTCACAGTTGTGTAAGGAATAATTATATATCAAAGTAAAGAAGCCATGTTGCATCTAAGGTATTTTACCTGCAAATACTTTACTTTTTTTCCTGGAGTTTAAGACTTTATGCTTATCCTTGGGTATATGGTTCAGAAATAAATGTAAATGCCTGCAAACAAGTAAAATAGATCAAAAGTTTTCTCCCAAAAGTGAGATTCTAAATTTTTAGTCATATTCAATTTAATGTATCAAGTTACCTATTGAGTTTTTCTTTATAGTTTCTGAGCTTTCATTAGCATCAGGAATTAATTCCTACTTGACTGGCATAAGGGGTTAAGTCTCAGCACTATAAAGCTATCTGCAGCCACTACAGAGCAAGTTCGATCTCCTGCCAGGAAGATGATCCACGTGGCCCAGCAGACCTCTCCTGTCTCACCTACTGCACCCCTCATCTACAAAACTGCCTGTTCTGCTCCTCACTCTGTCTCTGGTGAATCCTCTCACCCCTCAGCACCTCTGACCTACACCCCAATTCTTGTATGCATGAATAAATAAATCTGAAAAAAAGAAATTAACTTCTGAGATGACAACACTTCTCCTGTTTCTTCTTAAATTATTGAAAGAAAATAAATACAGATAAGGCTAGTAGGATCTTGAAAGAATCTCCTCCCCTTGGAACAATCAAGGTCATTTGTTTGTTTAACCAACACATTTATTTAGCCTTTCTGGTATACAGAGATTACTAAAACTAGAAAGTTAAGGGGGAAGCCTTTGCAAAGGCATCATCTGATATGCCTTGTTAAATTATTCTCCCATCCACCTTGTGGAAATCTTAAAGGGCAAGATAAGAAACATTTAGGTAGACCCAGAATTTGGTTCATAATGTGTCTTCACATTAGAGGTATGGCATGATTGCTGCGGCAGAAGTGCTTGACAATTCAGTGTCCAGCTTAGGTGGAACCTGGAACACAGGACTTCATGTGTGGGATGGTTAAAAGGAAGGTTGGGCAGGTTGCAACTTTGCTTGCTGGGTACTGGCAAGCCGAACGAAACTCATCATTGATGGGTGTTTTCACACTGTTCAGAACCTGGCACACAGATGTTGTGATATGTGTGGCCCCTGGGAAGTCCCCTTCTTTATGTCTGCCCCTTAGAATGCCAACCAAGGCAACAACTCCATGTTCTAGCCATGTTTCCACCCTGAAATCTCACTGTAGTTAGCTATGTTCATGTTCACAGTTCTAGTATTTGTATTTTTACACATTTTAAACTTAAGGTTTTCAGTTTCAGTGAAAATGACACAATTAGAGTGGTTTGCAAAACATAGTGAAGACTTCTTTTTTTAAAGGATGGAACGAATGTGACTACATGCAATTTATTATTATAAACCTGTTTTCTTGAGGATTCGTGAACATTTTTTTGCTCAGTCAGGGTTTTATTTTATGCTCTGTATTTCACAAATGGCTCTTCCCCTTGACTTCCAATCTCAGGAGACAACAATATTTCCCTTGAAAATATAGAGGATGAATCGGTCCTGTGTGTGTGTTTTCCAAGTGTTGGTTTTCCAAGACATTCTCATGTAAAGGGCCAGTATTGTTAAGTCATTTTTTAATATAAGGAGGTCTATGTTTGGGCATTGAAATTAATTTCCCTTATCTCACCATACAAATAACCACCCTGGCTTCTTTGATTTATTACCTAGAATGGTTCAGTAGCACTAAAAACAGAGGACGGGGAGACATCACCTTTCTGTGGCATCATTAGTCACAGCATTAAAAGCATCCCCTTGAATGGACGGCTGTGTGCAAGCCCCACCACACAGGACATGTTCTTCTCTTCCTGGAGGTCCAAGACGCTGGGTTCGTCCATGGCTTCCAGGCTGCGTTTTTCATTTCTTATGAAGTTGCTCCTAACCCCAAATCCTGTCTTCCCTTCCTCAGATAGTGTTAAAGAATACCCTAAATAGAAAATATAATTCCCAATAAAAGGCAAGCTATTAACTAGGGAAAATATTTTTAACAAAAGACTTGTGTGTAAACATAAAGAACCCTCAAATTTACTATAGGAAAGAATATTAAAAATAAGGCAAAAGACTTGAACAGAAACTTCATTAAAGGAATGCCCAGAAAGCAAATAAGCATGTGAAAAGTTGTTCAGCATCACTAGACTTTAGGAGAATGCAAGTTACATCCATGGGGGACCATCATGAGATACAACTACACTCCTATTTAAGTGTTTAAAAAATAACAAACACACCGGCAATACCAAGTGCTACCAAGAGTGTGAAAAACAAAAGAACTCTTGGGCATTTCTGATGGGAAAATGGAACAGTCACTCAGGAAGAGATGAACTTCTTAAAAATTAAGTATACAGCCCAGTGCTCACACACCTGGGTATTTATTCCATGGAAATGAAGATACATGGCAAGTAAACCTATACATGAGTGTTTGTAGAACTTTATTTATAGTAACCCCATTTTGGGTGAAAATCCAAATGCACTTAAGTGAGTAAATGGATAAATTATGACATCTCCATGAAGTAGAGTAACAGGTTGTAATACTGGGGTATGAGCTATTACTATGCCCAGAAACTTTAGAACACTCTCAGAGATATCGTATTTATTAAAAGGTGAGACCTCCTTGGTGGCACAGAGGTTAAGTCTTGGCGATAACAAGCTATTGCCAGCCACTGTGACCTGAGTTTCATCCCCAGCCAGACCTCTCCCATATATCCCACTGCTCCACTCAGCACTGAATTTCAGTCAGTCCACCTGTTCTGCTCCCCACCCTGTCTCTGGTGAATTCTTTCACCCCCACCCCCACCCCTATATCTCTGGCCTACACGTAAGTTCTTCTATGCATGAATAAATAAAACTTAATCTTAAGAAAATAAAAGAATCTAAACTCGAAAGATGACTTACAGAATGATTCCAGTTATATGCCACTCTTGAAAAGGCATAGCTGCTGTGATGTAGAATACATTAGTGGTTGTCAGAGGTTAAGGGTGGAGGGGGTATGACTTTGAAGGGGAGAATAAGAGAGTCTGGGGGTGATGGAACTGTTCTATATGTGATCACAGTGGTGATTACATGAATGTGTGTGTTAAAATTCAGAGTCACATAACCCTTCCACACTCAAAATGTTGATCTTCTTTGTTGGTAAATTAAAAACACCCAGGTCCAAACTTGTGCATGTGATCTGCACGCCCAGACTCTCTTCTGATCCATCCGCCTCCTTCTTCACCTGGCCCCTCCCACCAGTTCATCACCACTCTGCGATCACTAGTGTATTCCTGCCCCTGTGGTCAAACTCAGCTCTGCCCAGAGACACCCTGGCCACTTCTCTGTGCAGCCACCGCCTCTGGCCAACTGGTGGCCACCCTTGGAGGCTCAGGCGTAGAGAGCCAGCGTTGCTCTCACACAGCTGTCTCTGAGGCCCTTCTCATTCCTCCCTGCCTGGCACCCAGTGCCTGATTCCTGGCTGCCTTGCCCGCCAGGCTGGAAGTCTGGAGAGAGTTGACCTCACTTCTCTCTTCAGAGCCACAGTCAAAGGGCCACAAGGAGTTTAATAAGTAAACCAGCATGGATAAGAAGGAAGTCTGGGCACTGGATCTGGAGCCGCCCTTTGTTTGGTTTTCTTTGCCTTCTTTTCCTTGTTCTTAGTGTCCCAGACTCCTGGCTCAACTTGCTTACCTCCCCTTGCTTTTTCAGCAGGGAATCCTCTTTGCTGGCTCTACCCAAACTACTTGTTAAATATCAGTAAATCACGGTTTTAGACCTTTATAGTCTTTTTGTTTTCTTTGAGCAAATGTAACATTATGTGGCAAAATCATGACCGTGGAGGGGTTTTCTCGATTTTCCCTCAGAGATTAGATAGATTGGTTTTATAATGCACCATGAAAAGGCATTAGTGGTAAAATCCTTATTATAGTTATATTTCTACATATTTACTGAGGCCATCTTCCAAGTTCTTCCATATTCTCTTGGGGAGAGAACAGACTTTCTGAAAAATAGTAATAATAATTAATAATAATAATCAGCTCCTATTCTAGACTCCATAGCAGTAGTGGTAGTAGTCGTGATTATGATGATAGTTAAACCCGTAGCAGTAGCAGTAACAGCAGCACTTAAATGGCACTTACTCAGGGTCAGGCACTGTCTGAAGTAGCACCTGGTGTGTTAATTCCTTTACACCCCAGGGCAGCCCTGCTATCTGCACTTGCACTTTGCACCCAAGAAAACTACAGTATAAAGTAGTTAAATCAAGGTCGGTGTAGAGTTAGGATTCAGATCCTGATTTGGTTCCGTCTCATGATGGACTATGAAATAAATGGTAGAAGGGAGAGAGCAGACACGGTTTCCCTGGACAGGGACACCTGACTTGTATTCTCTTGTCCCGAGAAGGTTTCTGCATGCTTTAGTGTGGATTGCCAGGATGCTGTGTGATGCTTTGGGGTGAGTCTTTTCTTCTCCAGTTAAGGATGGCTCTGTATTTAGCTAGTGGTCAGTATTATTAGAAGTAGTTGGAATAATCAGAAAAGGAAACTCAAGATTCAAGATGAGAAAAAAAGCAGCACCACAAACATTACTTGGATTGTGTGTTACAGCTTTTAAAGCCTTTTCACCAGTGTTTCCTCTTTACATGCTTCTCTCACTACACATTATTACCATCTCCTCTTCACAGGTGAGGGAAGTCAGAGCTGAAGAGAAGGGAGTAGCCTTGGTTACCATGTAGGTCCATGAGGGCAGGAATACAAGCTAACTCCTTCCCTTGTCTCCTCTGCTTGCCTCTCTCATCCCCCTGCCTCTTCCCCCTGCCATTTAACTTCTTTCTTATTGAGTAAGTGAAACTCTGGACACAGGCAATATTATTTCATCTTTTGTGTATGTCTTCTGTTGCTTGCATAGATAATTGCCACAGACTCAGCCCATGTTGTACTGGTCAGAAGACCAGGTGCAGAGGTGCTGGGGTCCTTGGTCAGAAGCTGGTAGGTGAACCAAGGTCATGTTTGGAGGATCCAGGGAATACTCTGAGTTCATCCAGGTTTTGGCAAAATGTAGGTCATTCATTGTCATTGTAGGTCTGAGGTCCCTGTTTCCTTACTAGCTATCACCTAGGGGACACACTAAGCTTCTAGAGCTCACCCACATTTCATGTAACGTGGCCTTCTCCATACTGAAAACAGCAGGAGCTCATCAAATCAGTCTTATGCTTCAAATCTCTGCCTTCCTCTCTGACAGATCTTTAAACTCCTCTATAAAAGACTCATGAGTTTTTCAGGCCCATTCTGATACTTTCCTTTTCTTCAGCTAGCTGATTTGGGACCTTAATTGTAGCTCTAATAGCCTTTCACATCAGCACCTTGATCGGTACTTGACTGAAAGTCTGGTAATGTGTCTATAGCAGTGGTGGGGATATGGAGATTCATTCTAGAATTCTGTCACCAACATGAATCAGAGCATTAAAAAAGATAGTGCACCTCAAAAGGTGTGCACCTATACCCCCAAATCATATACAGTGTTGTAAACCATTGTGACTTCAAAAATAATACAGTAAAAAAATAAACTTAAAAGTAAAATCAGACTGACGGGCCAATTCCAAGGGATTGGTTTTGATTAAAGTCATTTCTACTGTATTTCTATTTGCTTTAAAAGAGTTGCATAAAAATGAAGTAGACGTAATACCAGTGAACAGAACAATTATTTATTACTCTTGTTCTGTAAATTCATCTTTTCTTTCAGCATTGGTTTAATCTGTCGTTTCTTCTCAGCTCTTGGTCCCTCTCCTTGATCCTTCTCTTCTACTTTTAGGTCTCATCTTAAGCAGCAACTCTTCATAGGCAAATTCCTTGATGAACGTATCTTGTATACGTTAGAGAGGATGTGTGCATGAAAGTGTTTAGGCTTCTTTTGTAGTAACTATTTCTAGACTTATTGATTGCCAATGTTTGTCTATTTCCAGGTAGAGTGTAGGGTAGGTTCTTTATAGGCCCAAAACCTTGAATGTTCTTGGTACAGAGTAGCCATCTAACAATATGTGTTAAATTACTGTGTAAGCACCGATTGACTAACTGAAGGTCTTAAAAGAGATAGAGACAAGGCTGTACATGTGATTAAACTCAAAGGGCACCAATTTGCATATTGTCCTTCAAAAGGTATGGAGCCACTGGGAAAGAGGTGTGTGATAAGTTGCCCGAAGTCAATGCCTGTCTTATATTTGGGTTCAAGTACTCTACAAATATTTAATTTTTAATTTAGTACTCCAAAGCTCGTGCCCATTCTACCTGTGTATTAGTTCCCCCCTGAGTTTTTCCTTAGCCTCACCTTCATTTCCAAGCATTCCTTCACCCACTTTGAAGCTGTTTGTCCGTAGGCAGGTTAATCAGCCTTTCTGAACTGTCTTACCCCCTCTGTTAAATGGGTATGATCATTCTCACCCTTGGAAGGTCTTTGGAGATTGGAAAGTCTGTGAATGTAAATGCCTCTCATATGCACTGAGGTTAATAAAAGGTATTTTTCATCTTTATTAGTCTGTTCCAGAGCTCTGGAAATCTGACGAGATTGAAAAGCTCATTTTAACAAATGTTACAATAGATTATGAGGTTGATGGGAGACAATATTTAATTGATTTTTATCATCCTATGTTAAAGACCACCTCATTTCAAATTCTTAGATTCAAATAGATGCACTTCACATGCAACTTTGAATATATTTTTTTATTTATTTTCTGATAATTCAGAAGGCACTTCAGAGCCTTGTAGTGCCTCTGGGTTTTTATTATGAACTCCAGTTAGCATTTTATTATAGCTGTCTAGAACTATTGGTTGCTATAAAGTTCTAGAAAGCAGCTTCTATTTGTTTACCTTTCCTAGTCCTTAAAACATGACATAAAAAGAGTCTGTTTTGGTCAATGCAGGAGTGGCATGCCTCTGACCAAACCCTTCCTCAGGTGTAGTTTTCTGCTGCCCTGACTCTTACGGAATAGTACTAGAACCAAAAGCAGTCACATCCCTCCCTGCAGCCAAGGAAGGGCAGTCAGGCGGGCTGCAAGAGCTCCTTTGCTCTCGAGTACCAAAACTTGTTCAAAATCGGTCAAGCTGTTAGCACATTTCCGATGAGACCATTTTAGGGAACAACACGGGAAGAGTAGATCAATTTGCATTTCTTTTCTGTTATCACTGTGAAAGGACATATATGGTGAATTCTCAAGGCAGGTTTAGCTTAACAGCACATGTGGTGATGGAAGAAGTCAGGCAGCTTTGGTTGTATTTATTTAGAAGGATCATTTCTCTATTTCAAACTGAGTTACTATCTTTTCATTTATTTTGCCTGCCTTTTAATTCATTGAGTGTGATTTAGAGAAGCCAGTGTGTTGCAATACAGTGGCATTCTCGGAAGTCTCTGTTGATTGAATTCCTGCAGTGTGTGCACCCAGAGCCTGGGCTGGGACGCCCCTCTCTGCCCCTACTTAGCCTGGAGAACTTGGACAATTGGCTCAGTATCTCTGCACTGCCCAGTCTCCTTTCCTGAAAAATGGGCTATTCACTTTTTATCTGAGGCTCATAATAATAGAAGAAAATTTCCTGTCGACATGAAAAAAACTTTCAAGCCCCTTGTGAATGCTATTGTTTTAATTTTAACCCAGACATACAAAATCAGGATGCCGCTCTTTTCAAAATTGTTGGCATCAGTTTATCATATTTCTAAGGTGAGGTATGTGAAAATGATTATAGTTAATAAATACCTTTTTTTTTTTTTTTTTTACTTATTGCAGAGGCAGTTTTTCCACTGTTAATGAGGGTAATTTAACTTGGTTGAAGGACTGCAGTTCTTAAGAATTAATTCAGTAATCCAATTCAAAGATTTAAAGAGATCTAAGATTTTCACAGGTCGCATGTGAGTGAATGTGTGCCTATCACATAGCAGCTAATGGACTTGAACGCCAGTCTGTCATTTACTGTTCCCTCACTGCACAGTGGCTTTGCCCTTGGTAGTGAGTATACTTTCCAAGCACTGCAGGTTATTTAGAAGTGTGGTATATGTGTAACACTTTTGAGAGATAGTATCCTATTTCCCATAGCCCCTAATTACTACGAAAACTGGGGTTATCTTTCGTAATTACACGTTTGAATCCTAATCTGCTGAAGTCTGAGGAATATCAGCCTCAAAGGAGCTGCCTTCTCCCCTTTCTTTATATGAGGAGGGCCTTTCCTTTTTTTCTAATGTACTTTTAAAAACTAATTCATGTATCATTGTATTCATACATACAGGTTAATTCACATGACTACAGAGGTTACATGCATGGTATTCATAACTTTCCATTTTTGATAATGATGTACTATTAACAGCTAACAATATTTTGTAAAGCCTTATTTGTAAAGGATATGGAAATGCTCTTATTTCCCGATCTCATTATGTTCCTAAATATTAAAAATCCCATTTTGAAGCAATTAGAAGCTTTTACTTCCCTTTCCACGTGTGTTCTCCAGAAAGCATCCCCATTCTGTGCTCACAGGAACCTTTGTTCCTTAATTTAAAAAAGGACTGGAGCTCATTAATTGTGGTTCCAAGTGGAATCTGTGCGAATGTAGAGGCAACAATAAAAGGAAGGCTCTAGCTTAACCCTGGGAGGTTCTCTGCAGTTCAGAATATGACTAAAAGATAAACAGCCATCCTCGCATACAGGACAGTCCTTGAGGATCAGGCTGACAGGTTATCAGCTTTAAAGCCAAGAGATTTCTGTTTCCATAGTAGGAGGGAAGAGAAGAAAGGCACCAATGGGGCAGAAATCTAGAACTTCACCTTTGCTGAAAGCTTATGAGCTTGAAAAAAGGTCAGGATTCTCTTTTGGATTTTTGGATAGGTTAGCAACACTCACCCCAGCCAGATATAGGCAGACGTTACCAAATGTGGGTGAATTCCTGGCAAGCATGATAGGAAACAGATACCCTACTATTTTATGGACTGGTCTTCCTTGCTGCATCAAACATTGTAGGAATCAGCAGAGTTTTGAGAGGGGAAAATCCCAAACTAAATTGGCAATGCCGTAAGCCCACATCCATCATCAACAAAGAGTCTTAACTTCTACAAGAACAGACATTTCTCCAGCCTCCAGAACGTGATGCTCCCATGATCTTTGTACTGCCGGAAATATTACTAGTGCATATGGTGGTCTTGTCTCATTGTCCACATGCAGGTTCAGAGGTGAGCGGTTGAGGTCTCTCTAGTAGCAAAGGAGTTAAAGTCTCACCGCTGTCAAGCTACCACTAGTACCTAAGCCCTGGCCAGGGAGCTCATCCAAATGGCCTGGCAGACCTCTCCTGACCCGCTCCTGCTCCCCTCAGCAGTGTATTTCAGTAGATCTGCCTGTTCTGCTTCCCACTCTGTCTCTGATGAATTCTCTCATTCCCTGCACCTCTGGCCTAAGCCCCAGTTCTTATATGAATAAATAAATAAAAATAAATCTTAAAAAATAAAGAAATAGACATGAGAGCTTGGAGGAATCTCAGATTGTTTGGATGGGTGTTTCAGTGTGGCTTGGCTGGATTGACCAGTAAATATTGAAATACAGGGATATGAAGAGAAAGCAACATACCAAGTTTGAAATCCAGAGAATGGAAAGCAGCAGTTAATGTGGGCTCAGTTTCTTTCTTTCTGAGGGGCATTCTATTCAGCCAGGGGACTAATGAAAGAAAGGACTTACAGGTCACCTGGCAAGTCTGAGCTCTTCCCTCCCACCCCACCTGCCAACCTCCTCTTCATTCCTTGTTTTCTCTTTCCATTCCCTCCAAAGGATAAATTGCCTTCACCCCACTAATGCTAATAATGGATGACACTCTTAACCAAAGGGAGAGCTACACAAAGACAGCAGAGATGTGGCAAGTAGAGGCCTGACCACTCCCTCCGTGCTGAAAATGGTGTCTGGGTCAGAAATGGGGGCTATGGAGACAGATAATATTTCCCTGAAGTGTTCTGCCATTTAAAGAGACATGTCGAGCTCACAATATATATACTTTTCCACCCGCAATTTTTTTCATGTTGTATTTCTCAGAGAAAGAAAAATAGATTTTAAAATGTAAAAACCTGTTCTTCAATTGAGTATGCAAAAATCTCATTGCAGTATTTATTCCAAACCTGCTCTCATAATGTTCAGTCAAGGGGAAAACAGCAAAAAACAGTTGTTGATGGACTTAGCACAGAACTGGATTAAATAAGCATTAGTCTACTGAAGCTGATTACAGGAATATGAAAATGCAGTATCTTAATGGTACATATTTTTATGTGGCAGCTCAGTTGCCTTTCATTTTGCAGCTAATATGTCTATTCTTATGAGTCATTTACTTCTTTAATTACCTTTTGCAGGCAAGGCACCATGGTATATTAATGTGAATGATTTTTACTGCCAGTTTATCATACAATGCCCCAGAAGTTGAAAGGCGTAATTGACTTGGAAGAACAGCTCATGAAGGAAACAATATTTAGTTGACAGTTTTCCTTGTACTCTCTGTTGACGTTTATGAGTTTACACTATGCTAAAGGAGTAATAAACACAATTTTCTTTCAATAACAGGAAAGGGTAGCTTCTAAAATACATTTGTGGAAAATACATTTGTTCATTTCTTGAATATGAAAATAACACATTTCTGGTGATAAGACTTCTCCGATTGCCAATTGAATTAAACCTTTGAAGGTGCATTTATAACCTGTCTCAGCGCATTAGGAGATATTAGGGTTCATGTGATTGAATCGATTTAATGAATATTTAAATTATATACAGATTTGGATAAATCATATTTAAATCTAGGTGTTAGAGTGAGATGTCTCTGGTCTTGTCCTAGTGATTTCCAGAGCGAGGCAAAGGAAGGCAGGAACTCCGGCACTGTCTGCAAGAAGATTTTTTATTCCTCGGATGGGAGGGAAGTCTGATGATGCATTTTGGGAAAATAATAGAAAAGGTACAGTGATGCAACTCCTTATAAGGTCAGGGTGTTCAACAGTTAAAATCAAGATGGGTAGGTTGCTGCTGCTCTGGAGTCTGGAAGGTGCCCTGAGTTGACTGGAGCAGTTAGCAAGTGCTGTTTGTGTTAACCATCACTTACAGAATCCTGGTGTCCCTGTGCTGCGCCCTGGCCCTGGACAGGCCCAGGGTCTGGCACATCGGTTCAGAGGGAGTTAAACTTTTCACAGTTTTCTGGATTGTTTGCAGTGCAGTCCTGTGCAGCATGATGAAAGTTTTCTAGCCATCTGTTGTTAAGCTGGCGGTGAGCAAGGCCAGTATATCCAAACAAAGTTCTGGCCTGCTGTAAACTGAACCTGTCAGTTTAGCATAGCTTTGCTGACCCTCCAGTGAACAGGGCAGCCCTTGGTACCAGGCACTCGCTGCATAGAGCTTTCAAAGGGGAGCTGTTTGGGGGGTGGGGGTGGGGCCTGTTTACTTTTCCCCTTAGTGTTCCTCTCTCTGGCTTGGACTAGTTTATACTTAATCTTTAAGTGGAAAATGGATACTTGTCCCCTCCTCCTTTTAAGGAAAGGGAGGCATTACTTCTTAATAGGGGATTGTAACATTTAGAGCAAGGTATGGAGTGTCCATAAATGTGAGGTGGCTATTATTCCAAAGAATGTTCTATGTAGTTATTTTTGTTTCATTATTTTTTCTCTCAGTGTTTGGGGACAAACAGTCCAGGCGATAGAAGCTCCTATATTTGTTGTGTAGCTTATATAACTCAAAATGTTTCATAGCTTTAAAGGGACTTCCCCCTCCTTTTCTTCTGCATTTTGTATTTCATCATCAGAAGTTAATATACAGCATATTTGAGCCGAATGGATACTGCTCCCAACTGAGTGAAGTGTTACCTGCATCTCTTGTTATCTTTTACAAGTTATACCTATTGCTTTTAATTGCCCAGCTTACCCTAAAAGTACTTTCATTGTTTTGTGGTATATTTTCCCTCTATGGTAAATGTTTAGTTCTTTCTTTTTTCCCCATGTAGTAGTGTTTTCTTGGCTACATATGAAATATTTCTATACACTTGGATCCTTGAAATACACACATATGTATATATGTATGTGTACACATATATGTATCTCAATACCTGTCTGCGCCTTCCCCTAACCTTTGTGGATTTCCTTTTGTTAATGACACCTTGTAGGTGCTGCTGTATTTTTATCTTGGTCTTGCTGTTGTATATTTCCTGTACAGCTTTGGTTACATTTGTGCTCTGTTAAGAAAGGGCTCTGGGGAGCCATTGTCAAACCTCTGTATCCATCTCAATTCATTAAAATACCCAGGGAGAATGGCCACTGTCATTGAATAACTATGTCAGCCACTCCCCTGGCTGCCTGAACCCCAGTAGATGAGAAGCAACAACAGCCCCACATAAGTAACAAAGGAAAAAGGCACTGAAACGATGCATATTCGTCCAAAGCCCCAATGTGACGGGATTGGGCTCAACTTTAACTGCAATCAAGCGATCTACAAGGGTCAGAAATTCCACAAATGGAGGGAGGAGGGGCACAGAAGAAGCAAGGGAATAAATTGGAAGTATAGGCTTCTTTCTCCTTTAAGGGACAAAGAGTAACTTGGTAGTGAAAAATATTCAATTTAAAATTTAAATGAGTGCACTTACTTGGAAATACCATACAGTCATAATCTGTTTGTAAGGTGACTGACATATAAAGTGCTTTTTTGTTTTAAGGTTAAAAAAAAAATGTATTCGGGGTAGAGTTTCGGGTGTAAATGTCAGGTGCAACGTAACGTGTACTCACTCCAAGAGTCAAGCAAATAACCTTGGCATTTAGGACACTGCCTTTTAGAACATGAAATTGTATTTTGTTGTGTGTGTGTCCTCTTTTTTTAAAGGAGGACTACATTAAGGGGTCACCTATTAGCTGTGTTTTTGCTGTCTTAAACTCAGCCCTTCTGTCTATTAAAATCAAGCCACTGTGTAAACATTCCAGTGTTGTTCTTGGTCTCTACAATGGCCACAGGGATCAGGTTTCACCTGCCTGCACATCTTCAAGCAATTAGAGCAATTAGCGTGAAGCCATTTCACATTCAAGGATTCAAGGTCTATGGTGACATTCAAGTCCAGGAGAAGTCTGAAAGGGGGAGAGGGAGAGAGAAAGAGAGAGGGAGGAGGAGGCCTGGAGCATGGCTACTGTGCCTTGGCCCTGAGCATACAATTTCTCTTTTAAAAATTGTAGCTCTTTAATAACAACATTATGAGGTTTTAAAATGACATACCAAAAGTTGTTTTATCGAAAAAAGCCAATAGTCATTTAATTATACTAATGAAGGCCTTTATACATGGCAGATTTTTTAAAAAGACTTCTAATGACCCTGAGAGCTGGAGGGTTGTTGCTATTCCATCTCAGCAGTGGTGACAGACTTCTTTGCAGAGGAAGAACATTTGATAGCATGTAGGGGAATTTGCATTGCTTGCTCACAGGCTAAGCCTCTCTGTTTCGGGTAAATGTAACAATCACAGCAATATGGAATAGTTAGAAGATTTTTGGAGTAAGTATTAAAAGCAACTTCTGTTTTTAAAGCTTGGGGAGGAAGAGTGGCAACTTTAACACATCTCAGTAGTAGAGTTTAAAGATAAATAATCAGCGTTAGCACATCAGATAGCTCTATTGGTATGACAGAAGGTGACTTCAAACACAATCGAAGGATCCAATAGGGTTTGTGTTTTGTTTTGTTTTGTTTTGTTTTGTTTTGTTTTGTTTTTTCTGAGTGTAACTTAGTTACCCAGGAATCTTGTTTGCAGGAAGCAAACCCTAAACTGATTACAGCTTTCTAAATTGGCTAGTACATTTTAAAATCCACAATTTACTGTGAGCTTATTATGCAAAAAAGGAGGGGCTAATTTCAAAAATCCTGGGGTGCTGCAAAAGAAACCTGGACTCTGCAATCCCACAGGACATTTGCAACTAGGAGCAACCACTGGCTAAATTCGAATGTGAAGTTCTCCCAACCTTTAACCTCATACTGCCTGTTTACATTTGCTGTTTGTTAACAAACATCTTAAGTATAAAAATTGTTGGGAGAATAACTTTGTCATTATATGTGCTGGCTTTAATTAAAAGGAGAGGCTTATTTTTAAAAGAATTGTGTGCTTCTAAGAAAGTTTTTATGGTAATTCTTTTATGGAATTGCCCGAGTTGATTTTAAAACTACTAAAGTCAGTTCTGGGTCTGCTGGCTGAGCAGTTCTATTTCCAAAGGACAGAATATACCAGAAGGACAGACTACACCTATATATATATTTGTTTGACTGAGATAGGAGCATTTGAGTCCACTCACTAACTAGTTAGTTTAGGGAACTGGCAGCTAAGTGCTCTCCAGTTCCATCTCCAAGTACTTGGATCTCGTCTGTTGAGAAATGGATTTGCTGACCGCCTACTTGCATGGCGTCCAGGCTGTGCACAATTTGAGGCTGCATTACAGAGCAGATGCCAGGGCAGCTATTAAATGCAGCAAGCTGGACACTGAGCAAGGTAAGAGTCTGCATTTCCCCCTCCTTTCAGAATGGATTGCTAGGAGATCATCTGCAGTATTTACCACGGTATCAGCCAAGTTAGAGGATATTTCAATTGGATACTCCACCCCTCCTGAAAGGCGGAAAGGCCAGCGCAGACACACCATGGGGCCCAGAAAGGAGGCGAGGCAGTAAACCAGATCGTCCCCATTTCCCCCTACCCTAGCCCTCTGTTTCTATGATCTGCCTTTTGAACTGTTTTTGTGGCTGATCAGTTCCACCTAATATGTCTCTTGATTTCTGCTATTGTAATACTCAGGCGACATGCTGTTCTCTTCATTTTTATAAGCTTTAGATGCTTCTGCCTGTCATATTCTGGCGGTTTATCTTCAGCGTCTGGATTTGCTTTCAGACTTGAATGTCTATCAAGCTGCTGTTGCTTTGAATGTGAGATCAAAAGAAGATGAATTCCAGTGAAAAATTTCCTTCTATGAAGAAAAGATTGGGGCCTATGTAAACATCCCACTGACAGTTCCCAATGAGTTATTTTAGCCGAGTATTAGCACCTGGATGACAGACAGTCCAGCATTCCACGCTAAATAACAAATCAGTTGCTTCCGTGGCAGAAGAACATTGCCACAACAGCAATACATTTTCAGAAGGAATCCTTTTCTTCTTCCTCTTCCCCTCCCTTTTTCTGTTTTTTTTTTTTTTTATTGAATATGGCTGTTCAGCTCTTCATCCTATTTTTCAAGCTGACTTGCTCTGCCTTCTGCAGTTTACTTTCTTTACAATATCTGTCAAGTTTCTCTGGTGACAGAAGACAGGACTTTGATAATTAGTTTGGGGCGGGTTAAGGAGTGTTCAAGTAGGCAAGCCAGGCATCTTGAGATAAACAGGTAGTTTGGTTGACTGCAGGGAAGGAAAATGTAAAGGAAAAGCAGCAAAAGCAAGATCGAGGGCATATCCCTGGGATGCCGGGTGATGTGTTCTTTTAAAAACATATGTAGCAAAGTCCATTGTGGTCTCCAGAATCCGAATTTCCTTCCTTCTTCTTCCCTCCCTCCCTTCCCTTCCCTTCCCCTCCCCTCCCCCCCCTTCCCTTCCCTCCCTCCCCGCCCTCCCCTTCCCTCCCTCCCTTCCCTCCCCTCCCTCCCCTCCCCTCCTTCCTACCTTCCTGCCTTTCTTCCCTTTCCCTTTTCGTTCCTTGCTTTTCTTTTTAAAAAGAAAGTATCCTATGTCGCTGTCTCCATAAAAGTACCTCCAGAGCAGGTTTCCTGAAACCCTGCCGGGGCCCTGGTCAGCCTGTGTGAGTGGTGTCTGGCTGGGGTCAGGTCTGGTCTGGTCAGGGCACCCTTCTGCTGTTGTGTCACTGCTTGCAGACCTGGAGTGATTTAGAAATGGGCAGCATTAATAGATTTCTTTAAGTGCTAAATGCAACTTTGAAAATTACCTGCAAGCTTCAACTGATCTTTCAACTTTGAAAGTGAAGAATTACTTGAGGAATTCTTGTGGTTTCTTTGTCATTTAGTGAGAGCTCAGCCAGCTACTGTGGAGGCAGGCGTCCCTGAGGTTGCCTACAAAGGGCAGTGTTCCAGTGTGTTCTCTCCTCCAGCATGCTTCAGCCGCACAGCACTTCCTGTTTATTCAAACATCTTTTTACCACTCGGCAAACCCCCGCTTCACAGAAACAGCCAGAACCCGTCTACTGCAAGAAGACGGAAATCCAAAGGCAGACAGTGAGAGCTCACTCCGTCAAACTCCTCATTTTCTCTGTAAGTGTCCAGAGAAAAAAAAAAGCAATGCTTTTGCTGGGTTAAACTTTTCAACTAGGGATCCACTCCTGAGCAGACATTTTCTGGAGGGCAAAATAAGATGATCCAACTTGTTTACTGTTTTGTTTTTTTTTTTCTTCTCCCCCCCTTCCTCCTGTCTCCATCAAAGGCCGTTTTCTTTTTAGAGATTTGAGAGGACCCATGAGGTCTAACTCCGTTTTTATTCACTCTTGCTTTCAATTGTGTCTTCCGATATGAGCAGCTAAGGAAACAGGCGTGAGTTTTCAGGACAGCATTATAGGCTGGAACATAGAAGAAACCTCTCTTTGCTTATTTGTGACATTGTTTTGTGTTGCCTTCTTTTTCTTCCTGTTATCACAAACAGCAAGAGTGCAGGGCTGGTGGCTTTGTGATCTGCGTCTGGAAGTGTCCTCTGATGTTTGCATCATGACACCATCATCATTGGCGAATCGGTCTTGATAATATTGTACCAATTTCATGCCAATAAAAGTCAGACTGCTGAAACAAGCACGGTCATTATCTCATTCATATTACTATTGTTTAAACGGGGTGGGCTGCAAGGGGAAAGAGAAAGCCCGCCTCACTTTCCGAGATGGTTGTTAACTTTGATGTTGGAAAGCTCTTTTCAGAATTCACATTGTGGATAATTAGTATGGCAGGGAAGCTCTGGGACCCGGGCTGCTGCTTTGCTCTGTGTGGAAGAGCCATGTGATCGCGCTCTCAAGCCCTTTCTGCTGAAATGACTTTAAACACATGGTTTGACATATTTTAAAAGGGTTCCACCTTTTCCTGTCTGTTGTCCTGTGGTCCTCCCTCTGGCCTCCTTCCCCTGTGCCGCACCCCTCCCCCAACCCTGACCCCCAACTTCAGTATAATTGGTCGGCCAGGTGCTAATTTTTTTAAACTATGTATACGGGTTAGGGAATAGACAGGAAATGGAAAATTAGCTCTTTTGATCTTAAGGGAGTTGTTATTACTGTGAACATTGTTTGTTAGTCTCCAGACTAAATATCCTTAAATTCTAATGTCCAAAACAGCATTTATTAGAATAGAGGAAAAAATAGGCTCTGTAGTTGTCTAAACCTTTGATGGAAGAAACATTTAAGAGTGACTGTGTGTGTGTGTGTGTGTGTGTTGCTGTGCTAGCTTTTTTAACGTTCAGAAGTTGTTCTTTGCAAGAAAAAAAATTATGTTTGTGACTGCCTTAAGGACAATTTGTTTAACAGTAGGAGTAATTGCAGGGAAAATGGAAAGAGTGACTGAAGGTATTTACTCAGATGTTAGTGTAGGTGTGGGGGCCGAAAACTCAGTGTGGGAACAGTGGGCTGCTTTTCTTGGTATCTCAGTCTATTTGATGACCATCAAATTTCCCAGCTCGCTGGTTTTGTTTTTTCTGGATGGCATGTTTGATTATTTATCAGAAGGGGAAGGGAGTAACTGAAGCAAATAAACATGTGACCAAGTTCTGTTTTGTTTTCCACTGAGAAAGCATGCCCTTTAACAGATATACAGAAAATAATAAATGCATTGTTTTATGATAAAAGGAAATTATATGTGTCATTTTTTTTTAAACAGCCAGTGAGTTAACCCTTGAGATTCAGGGAACTTTTTACTTTCTGAGAATTTGTCAGTTTTTTTTTTTTTTTTTTAACTGAGAATTAATCCGGTGCATGGTTTTATGGTACAGGATTTCCCAGGATTAGTTCCTCAGTAGTTTGGCCTTTCTAGATGCTTCCTTAGTTATACCTACCCCAAGTAATTGTAATTTTATGGGGATGGGGCTTGTTTTCTGACCAGTGATAACCACTGAATAAATTAATAGCTTTCATTCTGAAGGCTGTATTCTGACTTCAGATCTGAATATGAACAGTTTAGTTAAAGGATAGTATACCTGATTATCTTTGACCATTGTCCAGCAGAATTTTTTAGGCATCAACTTTTGCCTCTTTCTCGGAAGACATTAGACAGGTGCAGTCATGCAAAGAGTCAATGTGCAAATCTATGTTCCACAAATATTCCACCCCATCTTTAATATCATGGAACACACATCATGATATTAGGGTGGTTGTGATCTCAAATCAGGTCCTCTCTGCACCTAGGAAAAAGCACAACACTGCATTAAAAAGCAAGCAAACTAAAATGTAATTGTTTTGTTAACATTACATTTGCATTACAGTCTCTGAGTGACTGTGTAGACAGTTTTATACATGGGCATGAGGTACTGACCTACGTGCATACCTGCACACACTTTTTAATAACTAAAGCCTGATTTTCCACAGGGGCTTCCTCATTTATATACTTTCAGTAAAGTGATGGGCATAATCCTAGCACGGTGCCTGGTCCCAGTCATCCCAAGCCCTATAAATCACAGCTGAAATGCCTATACAGTTTTTGGAATGTGAATTGGAAATATGCATACAGAGGGATTCCCTCTCTATTGACTATATAAGGGAACAGTGCAGCAGAGGCTCAAACACTGTGGCTCCCCCCACTGTTGCTCTCTGTAACCCGCACTTGGCTTTGCACTCCAGGGTACAGGGATGCCGCAGCAGCCTCCCTCCTCCCCTGGTGTCATCCCTGGTGACTCTCCAAAATGCACTTGGTTGGATAATCATACTTTGTACTTATACAGAGCCCTTTGTCTGTGGAAATCAAAGTGCCTGACTAATGCTAACTCGTTAATACTCAGAACACCCTTGGGACATAGGTAGGCTGCAAAGATTATCCCACTGCCGAGGTGGGAAAATGTCCTGTTAAAATAGTTTACAATTTCCGGGTGTGTCTATACTTCACGGTCAGGCCAGACCTGGAAGGGGTATGATCTAGATGCCATGAAAAGCATTTTTCCTGTGACTTATTCAGCCCTGACCACAGACAGTCTCGTGAGAAAGTGAAGAAACTGAGCTGGAAAATATAGCTAGTGTGTGGTGGTGGGAGGGAGGAACCAGTGAAAAGTCATCAGGCTTAATTTTAATCTATTTAAGGTCGAGGTTAGTATATATAGTGTATAAAAAAATACAATGTGGGCTGAAATTTTTGAATTTTGTTTTGTTTCACTTTAACTCAATCTGATGTTGGCAATTTAACTTCCACAAAAATCAAGTTAGTTTGTTCTTTGCAAAGAAACAGACTCTGTTTATTGGCTGTGCAAAAAGTATGAAGTTATACTCTGCTTATGTACTTTGGGGGCAAAAGAATTTAAATATTCTGTTAACCCTACACACTGCTAGGTGATTCTTGAATTTTGATGTATCTTAGTCTTGTTTCCTGTGGCCAGTAAGCATGGTGGAAAAAAATGTGCCACTTATGGTTGAAAATGTTTTATCATCAGAAGTTTTTCTTAGGTATTTTAGAGTAGGATGGTTGTATTTCAGTTGTTTGGTTTGATTCCGGTGCTGTTTGATGGAACCTGAGCACAGAAATTCAAAATGATTTAATTTTATAAAGTGATTTTTAAAAGATCATAAATAATGATTCTACTTTGGCTTAAGCAAATTGTTTTCCTTTAACACACCTCTCTACATGTTAATGGTGCATCGTGTAGGTAACATAATGATACTTGATTTTTTATTTTTCCATTGCATTTTTTATTTTTCATATCTTTTACCATGAGCTTATCAGTCTCATAATCAGTATAGAACACTTAAAAATCACTTAAAGTCACTTGTTACAGCACTTACTGAATACAAAGCCCTAGTTTTTTCACTTTATGAGTATTAGTTGTGATGTAGGAACTATTGTTTCCTCCCATTTTTACAGATGAAGAAACATGCAAAGTGAGGTAAAGTTGGAGATCACATAGCTATCAAGTGGTAGAGATGGGGTTCAAGTTCAGGCAGGATGACTGGTGGGTGGTTAACCACTATGTATGCTGCTTCTGCAGAAATATATTAATGTCTTCTAAATCAAACCTCTGTTTCTTCGGAATTGCTGTGATTCTCCCAAGGTCAGTAATTCCCCCAAATTCCCACAGAATCTATTTCTTTGTGTCTAGACTCTCCAGTTCTACCTTATACTAAATAGTGGTTACTGGAAATTTCAAAGATCATTGTCACTCTTTGAGCACAGATTTGTGAGCACAGCAGTTTGGTGAACACATTGTTGTTTTTAATCCCCTTTTTAAAAAGTGTTTCTAATTCATTGATCATAGCAATCAATTCTGTTTGTTATTGTTGTATCCTGTTGTGTATATGTATCTGTGTGTGTGTGTGTGTGTGTATTTATAGCACAAATAATATCTCTGAAAAGTTCCCTACTTTTTCAGAGTGGCTTAGATAACTAAATATAGTCTCCTAGATGTTTCTAAATTTTTCTTTAAAGTAGTTCTACATTCATGTGAACGGAAGAACTCCAAATCCATGAATCT
Organism: Condylura cristata; assembly: GCF_000260355.1. Taxonomy (NCBI): domain Eukaryota; kingdom Metazoa; phylum Chordata; class Mammalia; order Eulipotyphla; family Talpidae; genus Condylura; species Condylura cristata. The sequence continues at coordinate 44,673,417 of NW_004567105.1, forward strand.
GTAGGTCAGTGGTCATTTTTGGATGAGTGAATTCCTGAAGTAAAAGTGAAGGAATTATAATGCAGACTGTGTGTCCTTTGGTGCATTTTGTAAACTTTCTGCTTATGTAGCGTAATTGAGAACTAAACCAGACCTCAAATTGGCATTCACTCTGTGCTCACTTACATTGTCTCCTGTATATTAGTGGTGTCAGCATCAGGTCATCATGTCCATGGGTTCCTACTTGGCTTGTAGGCAGCCCCCGCTCCTGCCCCACTCCAAGAGTCAAGCAGGGCTTTGAGCCAGGCCTGACAAGGTGGAGAGAGGGCCATATTAGCCCCAGGGCCTTCGCCAGAGAAGGAGCCAGGACTCAGTGGCAAGTCATTTATGTGCCCAGGTAAGCGACACCACTCCTCTTGTCCTCAAGTTGCTTTTTATAGAGTAAGTTACTGCCTTGGGTTCTTTTGGACTCACCAGATGATGCTGTGATTTTTCTCACTTTCTGCCTAAAGAGGACAGTTTGATAGGAAACAGGAATTTGTGGTTCCCACAGAATGTTTCCTTTGATGTATATATGGGGAATTGTAGTAATAATTTCCACTTAATACATGATTACCATGTCCAGGCAGTGTATTAAAGACTTTCTATGCATAGGTCACATAATCCTTATTATTCAGCCTCTGTGTGTTTCTTTAGTATAGAAGCCAGGCATTTTAATACCTCAAATTTGTGAAAGTTAAATAAGGTTATATATTCATACATTCATATTGTGGCAGTAGACATTCAAGAAACAAAGTTTTTGTTATCTTCCTTATTTCCAATGATCAGGGATCCGAGTAGTTTTAATATTGCATTTATTTAAAAATGCAAATCAAAGCCAACCCTATTCCTATGACTACTGTAAAAAAGAAAAAAAAACAGATGACAAGGTTGATGAGGGTGTGGAGAAAAAGGGATCCTTGTACTCCCTTCGTAAAAATGTAATTGGGTACAGCTACTATGGAAAGTAGTATGAAGGATCCTCAAAAAATTAAAACAGAACTACATTATGACCTCGTAATTCCACTTCTGGGCATGTGACGAAGGAAATGAAATCACTATTTTAAAGAGAAATCTATTCTTCTATGGCCACTGAAGCATTACTTATAATAGCGAATTCATGGAAGCAACCTAAGTGTCCATGGATAGGTGAATTGACAAAGAAAATGTGGTATATACACTTCACACATATGTACACACACACAATGGAATATTACTTAGCAGTAAAAGAAGAAAATTCTACCATTTGTGACAACAAGGGTAGAACTTGATGGAGCACTTTATGTTAAGTAAGTCAGACAAAGAAAGTCAAATACTGTATACTTTTATTTATGTGTGGAATCTAAAGTAATCACATTCACAGCAACTAAGAACAACCTGGTGGTTGCCAGAAGCAGAGTAATGGCAGAAAAGGGAAATAGGTCGAGGTGGTCAAAAACCACAGATATACAGTTACTAGATAAATAAGCAATGTGACTATACTTTTGTACATTTAAAAGTCAGTAAAACAGTAGATCTTGAATGTTCTCATCACAAAAATTAAAGTTATTCCTATAGAAGGTGATAGATACTAATTTTGATATTTATTTTTCCAATATCTACATATAGCCAATCATTGTGTTGTACACCCTAAAGTAATACACTGTTGTATGTTAGTTATAGTTCAATAAAATGTAGGTGGGGAGGGAAAAGAAATTCAGAGAAAAAGTATTTTTAAAACACAGTTATTTAACATACTCCTACCCCAGGAAAAAGAAAGCAGAGTGGGAGAGTCTGCAGTGAGTAAAAAGAAAAAAAAAAAATAACAGGACTCAGAAATCCTGCTGGACCAGAAAACTGTGCCATGTGGGGGAAGACCACGCCTAACTCACAGGTGTCCAGGTCCAGGCGGTGCGGCTGAACTTTGGTTAAATTGTGAGAAAAGACCTATGCTTTCTTAGCTCAGCTGCTCCACTCTTTGTTCCATCAAAAACTCCTTTTGGAAAAATCCAGTTGGCTGAGCAGAACACGGAACTGGCAGTATCCCCTAGAGATATCAGGGCTTGAAGAAGGGAAGAGAGTCCGGAGTTTGCTAGCAGCAACAGTGCACCAACAGCGGATGGATGGAGCCGAATAGGTAATGAGGTGAAGCTCCCAGAGTGGGGTGGCCTTCCTGCCAGGTTTGCACCCACAGCATATAAGCAGGGCACTCATGGAGGGAGGCGCAGATCTACACCCAGGTTTGGGACATTGCAGCTTGAAGGGATGGATGGTGAATGGAATTTAGGGAAAGGTAGAGTTTTTAAAAATATTTAAATTTTGTTTTTATTTTATTTTATTAAAGATTTATTTATTTTATTTTATTTTATTTTATTTATACTAGAATTGGGTTGCAGACCAGAGGTGTGGGGCTTGAGAGGATTCTCAGAGACAGAGTGGGAAGCAGAACAGGCAGATATACAGAAATACACTGCTGAACAGAGCAGTGGGTGAGTGAGGAGCCGTCTGCTGCACCATGTGATTAACTCCCTGGCCAGGGAGCCAACCTGTGCTTGCAGTGGCTGCTGCCAATAGCTCCGTAGTGCTGAGACTTAACCCCTTGTGCCAACAGGAAGACCCTTAATTTGTTTTTATATATATCTGGCACGTTTAAATTATGTATATTTAAGTTGTAAAAGTTGATGTTTTTATATGTATACTTTGTGAAAATATCACCACAATCAAGCTAAATAACTGAATCACTTCTACCTACTTACACTTTTGTGTGTGTCATGAAATGTATTGTAAGATGTATCCTCTGAGAAAATTTCATGGTACATTCAGATTTTTTCCCTTTTTTTTGGTTTGTTTATTTTCACCATGTACCTTAGTTCTCCATATTTTTTTATCCACTACAACTGAAACTTTGTGCCCTCTAAGCAACATCTCTCTATTTCCCCCACACTCCAGCAGCTGCCACTCTACTCTCTGCTTTTATGAGTTCAGCTATTCTAGATTTCACACTTAAGTGAGATCATGAAGTATTTTTCTTGGAAAGATAGAATTTAAATGGAGACAACACTTGGGAACCTTATAATGCAGGCAGAGTGCAAAATTGCTGAGGTGGCCACGGCTTCAGAAGTCTGTGGAATGGGGAAGACCTAGTGGGAAACAAGTCTTTTGTGTGTGTTGTGGGGAAGGGCAGAAGAGGCAGCTGAACTTGAAAGGTGTGATACAAGAAGACCCTTCTCATCATCCTGGGGAAAATGGGACCAATGTTCATTCACATACTTTTGACTCTCTAGGAATGCATAGCCATTTGCCAGCATTACCTGTGGCCTTATTTGGTCCAGCCATTGACCTTTAATAGAATGTGAGTGTCAAGTTCTCATGAGACATTGTCGGTCTTTTCTAGCTTAGTCATTCACTAAACTTGTAACCTTTGACAAGTCACCAAATTCACAATATCTAAGTAGAATTGCAAAGGCTAAACTTAAGGCCTTCCCTTGGTTTCTTTTGAGATGTTGGGAACCAGAAATAATATCTTACCCACAAAGCAACTGATGGATACAGTACCTGGCTACAGTGAACAAGTCAATAGCTTGTTTTAATTTAGTGTCCTAAATGCAGGGCATTAACTCCTTCCACTTGCTACCGTGTGTCTAGATTTCCTCACTTCTGACTTGTTGTTATACAGGTGTAATCTGCTATTTTCAAAAGCTGCTTTCAGAAATGGAAATTACTGGAGAATATTAGGACAGTTTTTCTATCCTGACTAATTCTGACCAAAAATGAGTTGTTTCACTCTTTCCTTGTTTGGGAGTCTCTCCCAGCTGTCTCTTCAGCTTCCCATTTCTACTTCCTTTCTTTGCCTTTTATCTCAGCTGAAATACTGTCTCTGAATTGGTTTCACTCTGATTCCTTTTCCCAACATTCATCTAAGGGAAGGAGAAGGTACTTTGTAAAGCAAAGCATTCAGAGATGCCTGGTAAGGCATCCTGATTGTTTATTACTTATTCGAAGAAAAGGAGTAGAGCATCATACTCATCTGAGCAGAAAAAGGTTCAGTGCGAATAATAAAAATCATAGAAAATTATCTATTATTTTAAGCATGATTCTAGTCAGACTCTTCCGCAGGTTTCAAGATTAGCAATTCTCATTCCAAGGTACAAAAAGATATGAATCTGGATTATTCATAATGAGAGTTGCTGGGCTTTACCCTCATAAAAAGCAATTGTAGAAAACAGTGGGTTAATGCAGTAAGTTAATAGATCCCTTTGATTCATTTATACTTGCATTGACCCCCATATTTTCTACTTTGGAAACTTGGAGAAGAAATGGTCCAGTTTATTTGGTTAGTTTTTAACGCAATCAGGTCCTTCCATAACAAGGGGGAATGAGTTTGATGAAGCATTCAACTTAACATTTTAGACATTTTCTAATAAACTTGACTTCTGTTTTACTTCATTGCAATGCTAATGCTGCCTGCAGTCATAGCACCCCAGGCTTTGGTCTTGTCAACCCTCATGAGCTAGACAGGCTCAGGCTTGGGCAATGTTCGAATGGAATCCCTCCAAAGACAACTCAGGTGCTGGAGCCTCGGTGGTGGTGATGATTCAGCGTCTGGCACTGGCCCCAGCGGGAACAGCCAACCAGTGCTTCAACAAGGTGGTTATAAGGCCCTATGTTAATAGGTGTGTGGAGTAGGAGTATGATGGTGGGTTTTTTTCCCTCTTACAAGAGACTTCAAACAGACTTCCTGACTATTTGTAACCATTAAATGTATTTCAGCTGATTTTGCAATAGGATCATAGGTAATCTTTTTCTCTTTTGCCTCATGAAAATGTCTAACCTTTACCTTCCTTGGCAGGAAGTATCCTCTATTTGGATACTTAAATTAAAAGAGTTGTTTATAATTGCAAGTTAATATAGGGTTTTCTGACCCCCTGCTCCTTCTTAGGTTTCCTTTGGGGTGGGACTTCTAGCAAAATGTTTCTTCCTGTCTGGAGGTCTGGAGCCTTTTGATATTTCTGTCTACATCTACTGTAGAGGGTGCATGGGATGTCATTTGCAACCACAGCACTAATGCGGGTGAATCATGGTGTGGTGCAAGACCACAGCTTTGCAGTTCTCCTTCACCCCTATTCTTCTCCTTTCTCCACAAGAACCCCCCAAAATAGAAATAGTATAAACATTTGCTGTCTTTTCCTTTCAGTAAAATGTTTTCTCATGTGCCAGCATTAAACACAGACACACACACACACACCCACATCTCCCAACTGCCTGACCTCATGACTTCACATTATTTGTTAATTTTAAAAATAAGAGTAAAGAACATAAGTAACATGTATTATAGCCGTGATAATTACCTCATGTGTAGCTTACAGCACATGAAATGTTGTCAGTAGGATTTGGGAAACCTGGTATTAGAAGTAGCTCTAGAAGATGGAGGTTCACACTGCTGCGGGATGATAAGGAGAACGTGCATTTCCCTGCCCGTGTCTCCTTCTGCTGTTTGGATATTGCAAAGATAGAAATTTAGATTTTGGATTTTAATTGGAGTACTTTAGAAGGGAGGCTGTCTCTACTCAAGGGTTTTTGTTTTATATTTTTAATTTATATGTATAAAAGACCTGGGGTACAGGCTGGAGGTGTGTGTATGGGGTGGGGGTGGGGGTAGTTGAGAAGATTCACCAGAGACAGAGTGGGGAGCAGAACAGGTGGATCTATGAAAATATACTGCTGAGGGGAGCAGTGGGTCGACAGGAGAGGTCTGCCACGCCATGTGAGTCATCTCCCTGGTCAGGGATTGAATTCTTGCCATAGAGGCCATGGATGGCTTGATTGGCCCCTCTATTCTGTTTTTCAACATGCTCATCTAGATATTGTCTCATAATGTTGTTTGCGAAGAGGATGGAACATTTTAGGAAATCCACATAAAATTCCTCCCTAAATAACATCTAGAATGAACACTCTCAGAATGTAGGCTACTTTCTCCAGCCATCAGAACTCCAAAGATGATGATACCACATAGAACCTTTCCGTTCTAGATCATTATTTTAAATCTGGTATCCAAGTGATCTAAAGCTTTGCTCTCCGCCTCTCTTTGCTCGGCCTCTCCTGGTTTTGAGGATTGAGTCAAGCGATCGGACCATCTATCTCTATTTGGAGTCTACAGCCTGATTTATAATACCATAAATGAGATGAAGCAGTGACTTGTGCAGAAAGACTGCTGGAGACTCTGCTGACAGGTGGACGGTAGCTACCCTCATTCGGTTTTTAATGGAGAAAGTGCTTTTTTGTTTGTTTTTCAGTTATGACACCAGTAACAAAACTTGATGATCTCCTATTTTCTTTATTTATGTATCTATTTTCACAGCCACTAGAATGTCTCTATGAGATTAGCTCATTTTTCCATTTCTATTAATACCAAAACACTCATTTATAGCTAATAATTTAAAAAAATATTTTGGACAACTGGCTACCTTAGAATGTTTTTAATTCTTCACAAATTCACCTGGTCTTGTCAGCTTCTGTCATGTCTTTTTTCCTATGTGACCTCCAGACCATCTTGCACTGGAGTGATTATTGTGTCAAAAGCAAAGAGGTGATGGAGCTTCTCTACAAACTCAGTCCCAGGTCTGAGTCCCAGGTCACTTTGCTACAAAGTGACTGTCAGATTGTGTTAAATTATGAACACATGTGTTCAGATGGTAGCTAGGGCTGCTAGTGTCATACCACAATTGCAAATTCAGTGGTGAAAAGGTTCTCTCATAGGCCTTGAGGCCTATGTAGAGATGGAGAAATCAAGGAGAGAGTATGACTTCTTTCCTACCAAGCTTCCCATGTGTGTTTTTTTTTTTTATTTTATTACTAGTCTTTCCTCCTACCCGCATATGCACAATGACTGTTGATTAGCCTGTGAAATTATTTGAGAAACAGGTTTGATCTTGAGGGGTGGGGAGAGTCCAGGAAAAGAAATTAGAGGAAGGGTGGCTGACTCAGCAGCCTTTGAAGCTGAAGTGGGGCAGCTTCTCAGGATAGACAGGAAGCAGGCAACTCACTGCCACTGGTCAGTATGGAACCTGCTGTCTTTATTCTGAGGGTACAGATCATATCAGGATTGAGGACAGTCTGAGCTGCTATAAATTACCTGCAGGAAGAAGTACATATTCAAAGTTTGCAGCTAGTTTTCAACAGTTTTAGATAGCAGCATACATGGATATATTTTATTTTCATGTTCTAATTCATTTTCATAAAATATAAAACAAGAACAGGTCACAAATTAATATTCATACATCTTAGCTAACGTCAAATTATTTTGGACAACTGTTTGAAAGGTCTTTTTTAATATAAAATTGTGTCCAATGGTATCTTTGGGGTATTTCAGAGAACAGATGGCATCCTGGTTGGGAAATTTTTCTGTAAAATGCCAGATAGGGAATTTTTTTAGACTTTGCATGCCCCAGGGTCTCTGTCCCAGGGACTGCACTATGTTTTTGTGACACAAAAATAACCCTAGACAGTATGAATATAAATGAATGAACTTCACTTTGTGTCAATAAAACTTTATTTGTGGAAACTGAATTTTGGATTCCTTATACATTATTGCTCATAAAATATTCTTCTTTTGGTTGTTTATCCCAGCACACATATAAGTAAAAGCCATTCTTATCTCCTAGGTTGAACAAAAACAGGAAGTAGACTGGATGTGGTCCATAGGTGATCACCTTTCTAGAAGACCCCCATGCATCAGTGATTATCTCAGACTTCATCAAATGTGTGGTGAAAAATTTTATGAAGGTTTTCTCCTTCTCCTGGCTTGCTTTATGTATGTGTGCTTGCTTACTCAAACCATATTTTATGCAAACTCACTGCCATTTCTTAAAATATGGCAACCATGTTTTTGAACATTGGTTACCTTGATAAACATACTAAACATAGGGATACCTAGCCCTTAAAATATAAGCACCTGCTGTGAACCTGAGATGTATATAGCTCAGAAGTTGTAAACATGCTTATGTAAAACATAATTTGTAAATAACAGATGGCACTTATTTACTAAGAATTCGAAGGCACTGATGAAAACGGAGTAATCTTGAACCAGTCGAATGGAAGAATATGTTAGAAATACACAAACCCAGGCCCTCTGTGGTGGCTCAACAGGTTAAAGCACAGCATTATGAAACTATTGGCAGCCACTGCAGCACAAGTTCGATCCCCTGCCTGCCAGGAAGGTGACCCAAATGGCACAGTAGATCTCTCCTGTCTAGCCCGCTGCACCCCTCAGCAGCATATTTCAGTCAGTCTACTTGTTCTGCTCCCCCCTCCATCTCTGGTGAATCCTCTCACCCCTCCCCCACACTTATGACCTGTACCCTAGTGCTTGTATGCATAAATAAGTATTTTTTTTTTTAAGAAATGTACAAACCCCTTGCTTGTATAAAAGGATGGCCTACTGAGCCAGATTGGCTAGCACTGATCTGCCTGATTCTAAGCACTGAGAACTGACAGAGGCCTATGATATGGTGGCTATAGGTGACTTCAACCCTTTATGCAGATTGGGGCAGCCAGGGGAGAGAGGGGGTTAAGCCAGTACACAGATGGGGGCTGGGCGTGCTGTCCACCCCTTTCCTCTGTTAACTCACAGAGCTGTTTGTTTTGCTTTGCTGAAGAAAAATAAATATGAGTGTGTACAAGTGGAATCTGAATAGTTTTATCAGTCACTTCACTGTGACATCCTTCAGGTGTATTTGTGTGCTCACCTGAGCCTTGCACTCAAATAGAGCAGCACGTTATCCAGTGCCAGGCAATTGTCATATATGTTATAAAGGAACCCACCCAGGCACCACTATGAGTGGAAGACCTTTAGAGATGGCGTGGGACCTTTTAAGTTCTTTACATTTGCATTTGAGCTGCAACTCAGAGTCAGAGCTCGTCCTTGCTTCCTGAAAGAAAATTTATTTCATTTGTTTATTTTCTCTTCCTCTCTCAGTAACCTCTCTCCTATTTCTCATTCCTCTCATATACACAGAAACACAGGTCCACACACTCTGTGGTTCTATGTAATTCTAATTTTGTCTTCATCTTGTAGGTTATTCAATTGTAACGAGATACTGTTATGAAGATACCAAAAGCCTATCCATAACATATCTCTGTAGCTCAGCCAGTGGAGTCTGTGAGGAAAGACTTTACCATGGCTTTGACACTGGAACAGGTAGAAATGGCTATTAAGTTAGCAGGTGCAGTTTCCAAAGGGGATCCCACTGGTCATTCCAAATTTTTTTTTTTTAAAGATTTATTTATTTATCCATATAGAACTGGGGTACAGGCCAGAGATGCGGAGGGTGAGAGGATTCACCAGAGACAGAGTGGGGAGCAGAGCAGGCAGATCGATGAAGTACACTGCTGAGGGGAGCAGCAGGCGGGTCAGGAGAGGCCTGCCACGCCATGTGGTCTCCTCCGGGGCAGGCGGGAATCGAACTCATGCGGAAGTGGCTTTAGCTTCTCAGTGCAGTGCTTTAACCCGCTGCGCCACCAGGGAGGGCCCATTCCAAATTTTTAACCGACTAGTGGTGAACTTCACAGTGAGCATTTTTGAGATTTATAATATAATGCTCAAATTTGTGATCTATTACACAAAGGATTTATTTCTCATTTTTGAAGACACATTAAAATGTAGATTGCACTGGTTTATATATCATGGAAATCAGAAAGGTTAATGTCCTTTTGTAGTTAACTTCACTAGTTGTTAAATTCACATTAGAACTTTGTAATTTCTTTTTATTTCAATAAGTTTATTTACTTATTTTATATCATTCTTTATTTTGTGCATTTTTCAATCTCGGTTGTAGTCCGCATGGACTTCCCACCACCAATTCACCCACGTACCGTCACCATAGTCCTGTGTGCTCTTCCCACCCCAGTAACTTTGTAAGTTCTAATAACTTAGTTCTTACTGAGATCTAAGGTAGGTTAGGAAGGTGCAGGTTTAATATTTTGTTGCCATACTCCTAAGTCTATAGAATTATTGCAATAATCAATAACAATCCATATCAAGATGAGTAAACTTTTGCATAAGTGGTGTCTCTTTATCTCAAATACTTGACATAATTTTACCACCAAATTGCGTAATTACCTAATTTTTCATCGTTTATTTTCAACATGAAATTTGGAAACTACACATGTGCACCTCTTCATCTTGTGTTTTTCTTCAGGAGTTTGATTAAACTTTCCCTGTGTTCACACAAGTTCCCAAGCCTTTTTTTTTTTAATTAATTTTGATTTTTTAATATAATACAATAGTTTAATTTTACATCAGTTTATACATTTTTTTTTCACCTCACTTGTAATCCCCATGGCCCAAGCCTTTTCTTAGCTCTGCTTCTATCAATGGTTGTCTTCTTTAGTGGGGTTCTGTGTGAAATGCTGTGTGAGAGCTGGAAGTCATTGTGTGATTATATAAGTACATGTGTCCCATGTTTGGGTCTGAAAAAATGTTATTTTTCTCAGTAACAAAAGGAAGATGTTTTCTATTACTGATTTTTTTTTCTTCAACCAGTAAAGTAAATGCAAAGATCTTAGCTAATTTTGAAGTATATAATCATTGTATAGACGCATTTGAATAAACATTTGTTGAAAACTGAACTCTATACTTTTGTGTGCTTCAGTATCAAGAAACATGCTCATATAAGAATAGTGGTGTGAACACAAGCAGGTGTGTTACCGTGTTGTGTATGTGTGTGTGCTTGCTTTTTGGAAAGAATATCACCCCTTCTGCTGAAATAAGGAGTTGACTGTATAGATTCTGAGACTTGGTTATCTAGAAATTGAGTATTCGTTCTCACACACACATGAATAATTGGTAAAACATGGTGAATTATTTTAAGAAACGTGTGACTGTAGGGCATTATCATCATTTTACTTTGCTTTTCTTGCTTGCTCTACTCTTGTATGAAACATGTCTACCCTTTCTCCCCTTCCCCACCAGAGCTTTCTCTGCAGTCTTGTCACTTTCATCTACCACCGCTCTGCCTGTCTTTCCAAATAACAGCACACCCTTCTTTGCTGATCAGTCTATTACTCTGGGAACTCTGACGGTAGCACTTAAAATATATAATAGTTCCCTTTCCAACATTAAAAAGCCATAAAACCTTCATGTGAAATAGCAAAGGGAACATATATAGTAGGAGGAGAGGCTTTTGCTCCTGCAAGCACCTTGCAAAGGGGACTATTTTTCTTATATGATATAAATGAAATCTTCACTCTGCCCACTTTTACACCTACGCATGTACTGAGCGTCTCCAAGGAGACAAGGAAACCCGGAGTCCAGTGATGGTGAATCCTCCTCGGAGACAGCAGGCTGGAGTCTCAGGCAACACTCCCAGGCGTCTTGGCTTCCAGATGCCCCTCTCAGACACTCTTTTCTCGAGGCTCTTCCAGGCAGGCTTTCTCGAACATGTCTCTCCCTTCACAGATGAAATAGCCTGTACATTACCTCTGAAGGGCTGGTTGTGGTGAGTGCAGTAGGCAGAAGGCCTCCCTGGGACAAGAGGGGTGGGTGCAGTAGGGAGGTGGGATAGAAGGGTCCATCTTTCCCAAGATCTTTTCTTTGTCCCCATTTCTCCCTCCGTGTTTCCATTTCGTTGCTTCCCTTTGCTTCTCTTATACACAAAGGTACCACCCAACCTCACGAAGTGTTTTGAAACTATTGTTTGTTGCAGTGGTACCTCATGAGCTGAATTTAGTGAGATTGTCCTTTTAGGACAATTGCTCTTCTTGTGGGCTCAACATTTTTAGGGTCAATAATCGTCTGGACCATTCTTTTTTCTCTTTCTCCTGAGTGCAATGCACTTCCATGGGATCCTGCCTCTCCCACACTCCATGGTATCACTTGGAACTTTTCTTGGAAATATATACATGATTTTCTTAATCAGTGAAGTCTTCTGTTCCTCTTTGAGAAATATACTATCACCATCAGTCTATTAGGTTAGCGTTTTTAGCCTGTAGTATCAGATCTTTTGCTATAATTGGCCACATCTATGTGTGCATCTTCTCTAAGGCATAAGTAACTAGTTGCCATGTAGGAATTATTGTTTATTAATCCCCAGGAAATATCATTTTGTCTTTAAGCTCAAAGTACATCAATTAATGAACATTCTTCATATACCATCCATAAATATCTTCTCAGTTCTCATCTGAATTTATTCAAATAACCTCACTTTTCATGTGATTTTCTAGCACAATATCTGCAAAAGTCTGTTTTCTGTTGTGCTTGTCCTGCTGCCCTTTAGGGAAAGGTGAGGCTAGGAATAGTTAATCCTTCCTTTTGTCAGTAAATAACCTCCTGAGGATTCATTGATGGACTCTCCTAATTTCCTTTTGCTATATGTTGATGTTAGAACTTGATCTGTCCAAGCCCTCCCTACCTTTAATATAAACCATCCCATGTTATAAGCTTGAAAGAGTCATTTGTATTGGTCCTAATCAGTTTTGTTCACAGGTGCATAATGTGTCCTTTTAGTTGATTTACAGGTCCTACTTGCATTTTATCTTTTACATAATCCATTACTGTTGTCCTAGGTACATTTTGTCTGTTTTTATCATCTTTTCAAATAACTTTATTCACAGTATGGTCCATTCCTCTTTGTGGACTTGAAGTGAACTATTGGTTTCGGCTTGAGTCACCATGCTCCTCCAAAAAGAATTGGAGAAGGTTATGGAAGGTGCCTCTAGAATGAGCCCCCACATTATTGTCCTTAGAGTTTCTCCTGGTCTCTCTCAGCTATTCTTCCTGAAATTCCTAATCATTCATTCTTTGATGTCAGATTTTGGGTAGGACTATCATGTCTGCTTAGAGGGATTACTCTGCCTAAAGAACTGCAGTCAAAATGGGCTGAACCTAAGAAAATGTAAACAAATTCTGGAAAGTTTTCCAACTTAGACCGTTGGAAGCTTTGTTTACTATTTCATTTTCCTGAAAATGGGAAAGTCAGAATCTACTTCTAAAGTGCCCTTCCTGGAATCCTTGCTTTGAAGGAGGCCCTGAGCCTGTGTAGTAATGCAAACATTTTCCGTCCATTTTCCCTTTCAGGCACTTCAAGTAGCCAGACAGCTCCTTCTTCAGCAGCAACAGCAGCAGCAAGTTAGTGGATTAAAATCTCCGAAGAGGAATGACAAACAACCAGCCCTTCAGGTAAGAATTTTGCTTAATTGATATTATACACTTTGGGATAGCTGATAAGAGACTCAGAAGTGGATTGTGTCAAGAAATGCAAATCATGTAAGAAAAGCTGTGAAGGTCACAGGGTTAAGAATTTATTGGTACTGAGGAGGATTTGGTACTTTTAATATACCTAGTAATGAGTGTGATACACTGTTCTTCAATTGTTTTCCAAATAGCTCTGAATTATTAATAACAGACAGCAAAAACTTTTTATATAAAGATACAAAAAAAAAAAGATTATTTTAGCAACTTCTCATTTCAGGCACCCTGAGGGGAAGGCTTGAAGGAGTAGAAGAAAGAATGAATTAATAAAAATCTAATTTGGATTTTTGACTTGGAGCAGAAAATTCTAATTGAAATTTCTAAGAAACATTACTGGGGGTATTCATGCCTACATCCAAGATAGGGCACTGACTGGTACTGACTGACTCAGCTACTTTCAGAGAGGAGGGTGGATTCCCTGAAGTGGGAGGCTGAGTTTCTCATGTTGGACAATTTGGGACAGAATCTGTAAGTGACAGCTGATAACTAAAACTTGGTTCCAACTAACTTGATTATGAGGTCAACCCAAGTTCTGGCTTGTGTTGAATTTTCTCAGATGAGACTGAATCAGTACCAGTTCCCAAATTATCCTTCAAAGACCAAACTGACCTTGGGCAACAAGTCCTGGTTTGTCTACATCTACTGAGGAAACACTCACCATCTAGGGAAAATTCAGCACAGTAGTCAGCTGTATTAAAATAGTTGAATGGCAACATGCATTGTTTACTAACACTTCCAAAAGCAGTTATTTGGTAACCATCACCCACCCCTATGCCTTTTACTGTGTGTGTATGCTGGGGACATTTTTAATGAGGTACAGTGCCATTGAGGTCCCGTGTCAGGTGCTATAAGAAGTGCTTTGTTGTGCAGATGTCTTAAGAACAGCTCTGGAGGATGAAATATGACTATGTTGACCTTTCAGCTGTGAGCTTATTTGTCAGGATTCAAATAAGTTGAAAGGATCAAACTGAACAGTTTCCATAGTCAGACTGGGAATTGTGTTTCAGAGGTCAGCAACGGAGGCCACATTGCAGATTCCAGAACATAGCCAATTGTTGGTACATATTAAAGTACCGGGGCATCTCCTGCAGACAGAGACACAATTAAAATTCTAATTTATTAATGTATACAGGGAGCTAGCCCAGCCTGTCACTCAGTGATTCAAATGACTGTCCATTCCTTTTGCCTCCCTCTTGGAACTCTCGCAGTCTTAAAAATACTGTGAGTCCTCTTGAATTTATCAGACCTCAAGTACATTGGGAAAATGACAATATGTTATTGGAGTTGGGGGGAGGGAGTCTTCTACCTAGTAAAGCTTTAGTTAGAGAAAATATAAAAATAGTGCACGCATACACAGCCTGTCTGATGCATACTTTCCAGTATTGAATATCATTTGTAATTTTCTTATACTAGGCTTTTTTTCCCTCATACTTGCTTTCTAAAAACACATGGTATTTCTGAGGTAACTTCTTTTCCAACCTGAATGAAGTTCCTTTCCTGCTAAATGTATGATGATGTTTCGGGGGATTTCCTTTTGAGGGTTCTTTTCTTCTTGTATGTTAGAAGGCTTGGAACTACCAGAAGAGTATGACACAGACCTTCATTTTCGTTGGCAAGACCAGTGCCACAAACCACCCTAACACATTCTGCTGAGCGCTTCAATCTGAGTAGAAATTGCGGGATCCGGGAGCCATACTGAATGCCGGTTTTGCTAAAGATTTGTTGAGTTGTTATCTCCTCTCTGGGAGCGCTGACAAGCAGAGAGTTTAGACCAGAGTTGGTTGACAAAAAATACAAAGGATAGTTGACTATTGTGTGCATTTGTGCCTGTGCATGTGCACATGCACCCACCCGTGTGTGGGGGGTGGGGTGGGAGGGGGAGGCTATTACTGAATGTGCCTCAGGTATCTGGTAGGGTTATGCAGATTCACTAAGCTTTATTAGATTCACAGGGAGGACAAATTACTAACCTGGGCTATATGTTATTAAAGTACCTCTGTAGACTGAGTGATTCATGGAAGGAAGGGCCTTCACATTTCAATGTATCATACCCTGTCCTTGCAGGGGCATCCCAGTCAGAGCACCTATCAAACAGATGGGAACTCCTACAGCAGATT
Organism: Condylura cristata; assembly: GCF_000260355.1. NCBI lineage: Eukaryota > Metazoa > Chordata > Mammalia > Eulipotyphla > Talpidae > Condylura > Condylura cristata. Next base: position 44,688,777 of record NW_004567105.1, read on the forward strand.
TGAATGGTGCTTATCTCTGATTTGTTACCTAATAACAAGAGACCTATTTTAGCTAATTTGAGATCTTCCACATAGAGGAAGGCTTGACAGGGAAGAAGGAGTTGATCTGCTGATACTTTGAAGGGAAAAAAAAAAGAAACCCAAATCTCCAAATATACTGTGACTCATATTTTAAGCATATCTCACACTTCTCTGCTTTATGTTTGGCAGTGCTCTCCAGTTTCACAGGCTGATGATACAAACAAAAGAAAATGGAAAGTTAGAGGAGGCTCTAAGTGGTTACTCGATAGAGATCATGAAATGTAGTCAAACATTACCAATTTGGACTAATTTCAGAGATGAGAGTAAATAAGAGAAATGATGGCTTTGCAGATACACATGCCGAACTAAATTTGAGCTGACTTCATTCTTGGGTGATGTTCAGATGATGGCATTCATTGGGTATACCTATTGCTCTAAAGTTCTTGAAAAATATTCCACACTGCAACCTAAATAACCTCTTAGTTAGTCTGTTTACTTGCTTTGCAAATTTTTTTATGAATGATACACATGACAATTGAGTATTGGCCCCATCCTAAATTCAGAATCAGAATCATCTGCATTAACCAAAGGTGACATGGTAAGCATTTCGAGAACACCACAAAGTGTGTGAGGGCATCATGCTGCTGCCCATGGGTACAAGACCACTAAGATACAAGATACAAACCTCATCTTCAGGATACTTCTGAGCTGTAAAAGAATTAACAATGTTTTACTGCAAAAAGAAAATTAGATGAGTAAAAATAATAGACTTGCTTTTATAAATATTTATATAATTCTGAAGATTGCTTAAACAAGTGAAATAAATGCTTAACGGTGCAGGTGTGCCCATAACCTCGAAAATGTATAACTTTACAGGCTGAAGATTAATTTGTGAGTAGATGAGCAATTTTATTGATCAAATTTTGGAACTTTGACCACCGTTTCTGGGTAGTAATTCATTTTGGTTCTTTAAGCATTTTAGTTGTTGGCACGGGTATATAAACTGGAAGGAAATCAAATGACACATTTTCTCCTAAGAAAGTAAAAGTACATGTGTATTCTGGCAGCATTAAAGTTAGGAAAGAAAGTAAACTTTGTGTGTTGCTTACAGTGGAAAGCTGACCAGTTTCAGGTCCTCTATAAAGAATTTGAACTTGAAACCAGTCATCTGATAGTTTTCTCTCCTGCCCTATTCCCTTCCTTCCAAGTTTATATCGTGTACAAGCCCCTCACAGCAGGCCATTCTCACAGTGGGGGGGGGGGGACAAAATATCCACTGGAAGGTCAACCCTCTGGTTCAGTTGGAAGTTCAGGATTATACTGAGCACTCCTGTTTTAAGACGAGGTTAAAATACAAGATTTCAGCAGGTGTTTTCCAACAGTTTTATTTGCCATTATATAAAACGTGCTTTAGGCAGCATTTTTACTTTGCATTAATGTCACATATAATCATAGTATATCATGTCACTTCCATGTTATTCACTGAGGAATAAATTTGTAAGAGGAAACTTAGAGGAAACAAGTTTTATGTTGTAGATAGTGAATTCTAACCATTAAAGGATTGCCCAGTGCTCTGAATTAGTAAAGTGGATAATTCAGAAGAGGGAGGCAAAACATTTTTTAAAATATGTAGCGATATCATAGCCGAGAATTGGCATCCCTGGCATTAAATTGATATGAAATAGTGAATCTGGGGGACCTTTTAGGATTTTATGATCACACCCCACTGGGCAATTCTCAACCCCCTAAAAATGAGTCTTGATAAGAAACAAAATAGAAATAATGTGTTTAAAATGGTTATTTAAGACTTTCAGTTACACAAACCATTAAAAATATAACAGAGGCAAAGGCCCTCCTCTACCCCAGCCCCACTGTCACCTCCCAGAGAAATGTACATTTTCCCCATATTTAGCATCTAGTTATAAGGGTTTCACAAACTTCAAAAAGTTAAACACTCCTGCTTTAAGAATTGTTTTTCTAAAGTCCTATGTTTCATCTTTGCCTACAAAATTCTAAGGTGAGTTATAATAAAATAAGTTAGCTCATTTTTGCTATTTCAACCTCTGTTACATATATGGAGGGTGATCCTGTGTCCCAGCCTGCAGAGGACAACCACTGTCACCACCTGTTGCTTGGTGTATTTATTAATCATTGTGCCTCTCAGAATTATCCCAGTTTGAACATTTAATTATATGGTCACCTTGCTTACTTGCATTAAATACACCTAAGCATTAAAATACAAGTTTGATGCTAATATTTTATCTGCATGTCTTTGTCACCACATGCATATGCCACCATATGCAAAGATAATTAATATTTAGTCAGTGCTTACTGTAGCACAGCACCATAATGACACTATGATCTAGGATTTGTCATTCAGCTATTCTAAGGTTGAGGAAAAGTGAAACTTCGAGAAGTATCTTGCTGCAGAGCTGACAGTGACAGTGCAGGATGGGAAACCAACTTTTCTAGCTCTGCAGGCCACCCGTATGCCTCCCGGAAGTCCATTACTGCTTACCCTTCAATGTGTACTTACTCAGCATTGCTGAGTGCTGTGTTTTCAGAAAGCATATTTTCCATTGTAAACACAAATAAAACCAAACCACCAAAAAACAATCCCAATGTACAGATCTGAATTTCAATTAAGAGGTCTAAGATCTTTTCCACTTGTACCCACAATGAGATCCACTGCTGTGTTCTAGGTTCTCGTTGTGACTTAAAGGGAAAATGTTGATGTCCTGTAAATGAAGGATGGGAATGTCCTTAAATTCCTTGCAGCAGGAACCCACTTGGGTGGGCTGGACCCATAATGGAATAGTGCATCTTTGAAAGAAAAGCAATGCCATCTACATCAAACATTTGAAGAGAGTCTCCAAGAAGCTTCTGCTGGCAGCTCACACAGGTTGCCACCTGAAAGCCCAGCTGATTGGCCTTATGGGCCAGGAGCACTGGGCAGGGAGCGGTGTTGAAGTTTGCCGCTGCTCTGTGTCCAGTCCTGTTGCTGGCCACTTCACTCTGGGAACCTTCACTAACCAGGTCCAGGCAGCTTTCAGGGAACAAGATTCGGTGGCTACTGACTCCAGGATGCCCACAGCTTCTCCCAGTGGGCCTGCCTCCACAGCTCTGTGCCACAGACTCTCCTCTGCTCACGCAGATGGGTCTCTGGTGGAAGAGGCCGGCCCAGGGTGCTTGGCACAGACACGGAGCCCTGTCCTGTCAACACCCATGGGGGGGCCATGCCTGGTCTCCACTGCTCCAGAGATCCTGAAGAGATGGAAAAGTAAGCACAGGCTGCTGCTGAGAAGGGTAGCCAAGGAGGGGTAGGAGGTGAGCAGACTCCTCCAGGTAGAGAGCTTCCTGCTGCTCTGGCAGTGGAGGCGCAGGCTGGTCTGAGGCCCGGCAGGAGCCCTCTGGGCCTACCCAGCAGTTCCCTGCTGAAGACTGGAAAGCGCAGTCTGCCATTGAGGCCCGTCTGCAGCTCCCACTGCTGGGGGCACTCAGTGGGGAGGAGGAACCGTGAGTGGCCTCAAGCTGTTCTTCACAGACTCTTAAACAGAAAGTATAAATAAAGTTGATGGGAAACGAACGCTTTCTGAAAAAACAAATGAAGATGACAAAGATGTGCATAATAACCTAATGTCTGTGTGTGTGTATGTGAGAGAGAGAGAGAGAAAGAGAGAGCACACAGTGAGCAACAGTAAAGAAGTTATTTCATGTCTTCATGTTTGATGTGTTATGAGCTTCCATGTGTTGGAACATGGACTAGTATGTTTTAATGATTGTTGGGTCTAGGACATAGGGAGGGACAAGGGAAAAAATATACTTGACTGGTCAAAAATGTGTAAATTGCTGACAAAATGACACATGTAATTAAGAGTGTTCCTACCATTTTACCTTGTGGTTTACACCTCCAGTGTTGAAAAAGAGAGAGACTCCCACCTCGCTAATTACCATTATCACTGAAATGCTAGGGTTGGAGTCATTAGTTCCATGTGCATTTAATTAGAGGAAGGCTGAAATTGGATTTAACTTATTACTTTTTCATGGATCACTTTCTTGTCATCACTTCAAATTGGATTGCAGCCCCAGGTAACTAATTATGAGAGCCACAGGATCAAGAGTGAAAAAAAAAGGTAATTAGGAATAACACTGTCGGACCCTTGCTGCTCGTCCACTTGTGCTTTGGGGAAAAAAAAAAAAAGCCGGCCATATTTGTAGTATTACAGATCAGGGAGTTAGAGCTACGCATGTTGCTGGGTGGCATAAGCGTCTGTCACCACCCATAGTGGCTTCTGTGATATACAACCGAGTTGAAGATGTCGAATCAACGTGGTTCCACAATCAGCTCCTTAATACTTAGATTAAACTTGTAAAAGCAACAGATTGGTTGTAGGTATGAGGCATCTCAACAACTGTGTAGTCTGGGGGCCTCACATATATGATTGCAACAAAGCTGTCAAGATGCCTCTGAGCCAAAGTACAGAATATTTTAAATACAGGGAGTTATAATTTAATGAACATATTAATGTTCCAGAAACATTCATATCTGACAGGGAAACATATCAGTCAGTGTAACAGTAAGGTTTAAGGTTTATACATTAGGAATTTTTGTGGAAGTTTCCAGCATACTGTAATATTCACACCATTTACTTTCTTCTGGTTTGTTTCCTCCCTCCCCGTTCCTGCCCCAGTGTATGGGTAGGCCTGCGGAGGTTCTGTTTCTCCTACGGCCCTCATCAAAAATACGTTAAAACAAATTATATTGTTTCCATGTGCAGAGCAGAATTCAGAACTGCAAGCAATCAGTTTTATTGACATCATCTGAAAAAATGTTGATGACAGTTGGAGGATGTGAAGGGATTGGATTTTTAAAGTCGCCAGTCCTGAGTGGCAAACTTTTTTTTTGAAATGTAATCTCATTATTCAAAAAAGTCTTGTGAGTTAGACTCTCTAAGAAGGGCATCTTTGTTGATGGGCTGTGAGAGCGTAATGCGAAGTCTTGCTATCAAGCCTGGTAGTTACTTGAAGAGAGAAAAAGCCTCCCAGAGAGAAGTGAATCACCGAGCAAAGATGGCCAGAGTTTCCTTAAGTTGTTTAAAATTGATTTTAATGTTCTGTTAATGTAAGCAAATAATCATGATTCAGTCTTGGGTGACTTTCAGAACTGGGTAAACGAGGCTTGCTCATTACTTCCAAGGAATACAGGGAAGGAGAGACCACATTGTGCTCCCCCAGCGGAGGCCTCTGCATCATTATTCCCAAAGTGATAAAATAACATTCCTGCAGTGATGTGTCCTTCTCCTTTGTGAATCTTCTAAGCAAAATCTCAAGAACCAGAACAGTAATCATGAAGTCTCATGAAGAAAATTAAAGTTTTTCAAAATATCTTAAGATGATTTAGAAGTTTTGTACACAATATCCGTCTGTGGTTGAAAGGGGCCACGCCAAGGTCAAGTGATGTAGTGGTTTCCATTTTTCCAAATGAGTCTCGCAGTATGTGATAAAAGCAAACTCCTTTATTTTGTAAGTCTGCAAGAATTCCTGATGAAGTGCAGAGGTCACGTTCCCTGTCAATTGGAGTAGCCAGCATTTTTTAACTACTGTTTTTTCTTCCTTTTGGTGTGTCTTTTCGCCCCTGCCCCCACCTCGCCATAAACCATGGCACTTTCCTGACACATGCACAGTGAAGTCCTCCAATCTGAAACTCATTAGCACGCAGCATTGGACCCTGTCCAGTAGTTAGAAAATTTCCTGAAGCCTAGAATAACAGCATTTGGTGTAAGCACCATGGACCAGAAGTCACAATGGGGGAGTCGGCTCCCCTGCACCCTGCCTGGTCGGAAAAGCCGTCTGACCACGAAACACAGTAAGCCGGACGTCCTGCATTTGGGATGGCTGCAGAAGTTTGGTCTTTGGAGAAATAATGTCTTCAAAACCACAAGGCTGTAGCTTTCCCTCCCGCGCCCTACCAGGCTTATTCTTTAACGTGAGTTGGAGGTTCTTCATCAGCATTAGCCACAGGAACAGGGAAGCAAGTCTTTAGAGAAATAAGATGAAAACTATTTATAGAATGTACTATTTTTCACTTTGTACTTACTGGGTATTGCAGAACCTTTGAATTTCATTCATTCATTCGAAAACTTTCTTCGTTGTACCTCACTATATCCAGGTAACAGAACCAAGATGAAACCCTTCCCTAATATTAGAAAATTTCACGGTGGGTCAGGATAATTGAACCCTGTTTTCAAACAGGAACCTGAGTCCCAGAAATACAGTAGTAAAACTATGAAATAGCACACTTAAATTATACTGTCTAAAAGGCACCTAATGTAAAACAATTCTAGGTGGCTAAGTTTTATTACTAGTCCCATTTTACAGATGAGGAAAGAGGGGGCATAAGGAGTTAACTTGCCTCAGACCAAAAAGCTAGTAAGTGGCAAACAGTGTTGTTGACACAAGCTGTGAGATTCAGTCATTGCTCGTTACCTCCCACTGCCTCTCACTGCGTTACTGTTACTGTCTGGGTCTAACAGACAGGACAGTGAAAGGTACAGAGTCAGACTTGCTGATGCCTACGGCTTGACACTAACCACTAGAGCACACTGTCTCCTAATTTGGACATATGTTTTGGGCATATTTGAAAAATAGTGCTTGTAATTGAAATATGCACTTTCTAAAGGGAAATGACGCTTGGGAAAGAGAAGAAAGACGGGTATTAGTCAAAGCCTGCAGACAACTCTGCAAGTAATTGTCTAAAGGCAGCCGTTGAAATTGAGAAGCAGTTTGGAAAATGTACAGTTTGGGAAATTTGTGTACTGATGTAATTACGGTAGTTGTGAGTTGATGTCATGCCTAGTAACTGTTTTTGTATTGCTTGGGACTTTGTTACTGAGCTGTGATATCACGAGCAAACTATTATAAACATAGCATGGATATAGCATGCTTGTGTAACAAAAGATTGGGAACTTTTATTAAGTTTGTTTTCCTTGTCATATTGTAAAAATTTATTATGTGTACTGTGTATATTAGAAACAGATTTGGGTAATTCTGTCTAAATGAAGTCATCCTGGCTATTTCCAGACTGTCTGTTTTTGGTTGTGAATAATTTTCATACATCAGATGGTTGTCATATTTAGTCGCTCTCAAAATTTTAAAGAGAACATATCCCATTTTGAACTTTTGGTGGACTCCAGCCGCCTTGCTGTTGGGATTGTTTGAGTTTTAAATGATTGCCCAGTAAAGCACGGATACTGAATGTTAGTCATTCCTAAAAGGTCTAGAACTCTTAACTTTTCCCGCTTCATCAAATGAACATATTTTTAACTACTTAAGTAGTAGAATTTTAAGCTGCCAGGACACAGTCGGGCAAAGAGTGCCAGTCCTTGCCCTTTTGTGTTATAGCCCATTGAGAAAGTTTGGTGACATTTCAAGCAGGCAGCTCAGAATTCACTGGTGTTTGTGGGAAGATGTGGATTAAGCAGGCAGTTCAGATACGTTGGATGTCTCAGTTCTCCCCATCTGTCCTCTTTGTTCTCATGCCTATCTAGCCATGACTGCACACCTTTTGAGACCCCTCCAACTGCCTCTCCAGCTCCTTTTGCTAACAGGCTTTTCAACTGAGCAAACTCCCTAGTACTTCAACATTTTTTTTTAACCAGCCTCTTGCCATTCATTCTCAGCTCCCCTGCATCTTTCTTTTCTCCATTTTCTTGAATTTCATTGTCACTCAATTTGGTGGTCATGTCTTCATTGTCCTTACCCATCTGACAGCCTACTAGCTAATTCATCCTTTGGCTAATTCATCATTTTGGAATTAAGTCCTTTTAAACGTCCTCACACCATTCTCTTTTACCTTGTCATTGTCTTTCTGCTTCCCAGTTCTTTTCTAGATCTCAAATTTATTCCTTTTTCAAGTTTGATCTCCTTTGATTTTTTCCAGGAGCAAATCTGTCCTCTGCTTATTCTCATACCTATACAGCCATGACTGCACACCTTTGAGACGCCCTCCAACTGCTCCCTACGGCTCTCTTAGTTCATCATCACTGCAAATGCAGTGTTTTTAATTCAACTGATCATTTTTGTTGCCAAACCCAGAGTTTTGAGTCCTTATTGATACTTTATTTTTTTAAGATTTATTTATTTATGCATAAAGAACTGGGGTACAGGACACAGGTGCAGAGGGTGGTGAGAGGATTGGCCAGAGAGAGAGTGAGGAGCAGAACAGGCAGATTGACGAAGTATGCTGTTAAAAGGAGCAGTGGGAGAGATAGGAGATGTTGCTGAGCCATGTGGGTCTGCTCCCCGACCGGGGATTGAACTCATGCTGAAGTGGCTGCAGCTAGCTTTTACAGTGCTGCACTTTAACCCATTGCGTCACCAGGGAGGGCCTGACATGTAAATTTCCTTTGCCCCCATTATGTCACTTCTCTCATCAGTTGTGCCACTGTTCCTTCCAGTGAGTATCTTCTATCCAATCTGTCTGTATTTCCCCTGCTGCTCTGTTCTAGAGCTTAGACCTTCACCAGAGCACAAGCCTAGATATTGGCAGAGAATGTTAAGTCTGTTCAGAGCATCTTCTGCACTTCATACTTATCTCCTGTGTGACCTATGGTTTCAGCCTTCACTCTTATCTCCCATACAAGTCTGACTTGTGCTGCTGCCATCAAGATTTTAGTATTGTAGCTTTGGGCTAAATGAGAGGCACTGAAAAGTTTCTAGTCTTCTTACTGGGATAAGGGAGAGTGAGCCATGATTCCTCGCTATACAAAGGTGGAATCAACAAAGTCCATCTGATATTTCAGAGTTTCAAAAATGCAGTTTTTGAAGGATTCTGGATCTAGGATGCAAATATTGCCTGTTCTACCACCTGCCAATTAGTTAGAAGACCCTGGAGATTAAATTGTGTTTGAGTTAATTCTGAGGGAATTATATCTCTGTTTTCTTTCTTACAAAGGAAGCTAAAATCCATGGTACATGGTGTTTTTTCATGTCGAAATTTTCTGCGAGGTTGTCCCTTCCCGCTGCACCATTGATATACATTAGTACCAACTTGTGGGTTCCTTCTAGCCACTACTGCCCCTAGGACCTGCAGACGAGGGCTCCCTTGAATGTGTCCAGATGCACTGCTTTATCAGAGCTAATGCAACTGCTTTTAATAAGATGAGTGAAATGATACCTATTCATTCTTCATTTGCTTGAATAAAGGAATGGTTATTATTCTAGATACAAAATTAAGAATCCAAACTGCTTAGAATAAGCAGAATAAAAAGATTTCATTTCATCAAGGCATAAAGTAGCTCTGCCTCGATGGTCTTTTAAGGTTTCTGGGTCTAGGATGGCTTCTGTGAGAGTGCAAGGATTGATAGGTTACCCATGTCTGCCATGAGCAGTGGAGTTAGAAATGGTGGTATATGTGTCTTGTCTTTTCCAAGCTTAGCATAGACTTACCTCATAAAAGTCTATGCTGAGTGCATAGCAGAGTAGAAAAGTACTTGCTATTGGAGGGAAAGGAGAGAGTCGGATAGATCTTGCAATAACTATAGAAAGAATACAGGGAATTTTTGTTTTTCCTTATATCCACAAGGTAAGATATTAAGGTAAAATGTGAAAATTAGGTGTATTTGTTCTTTTTTTTTTTTTAAAGAACTGATGTGTAGGCCAGAGGTGCAGGGTGAGTGAACTCATCAGAGACAGAGTAGGGAGCAGAACAGGCAGTATACTTACTAAAATATACTGCTGAGGGGAGCAGTGGGCAAGACAGGAGAGGTCTGCTGTGCCATGTGTGGGGAAGCTCTGTGGTCAGGGATCGAACTCAGGCCATAGGTATGATAACCTGAGACTTAATCCTACACCACCAGTGAGGCCCAAGGTGTATTTTCTCTAAAAGGCACAGGATCTTATAGTCTTGGTGGCCATACAGATTCAGCAAGGTGGTTAAGAGTGCCAGAGATTTGTGATTTAAAATATTAGGAGAGGTGGCACATGAGGAAAACATGACTTCTAGTGTTAGGCTGCCAGTTTTAAGTTCTAGCGCTACCCCTACTCCTGCGGGACGTTGGAAGGGTAGCTTAACTTCACAATGTGTCTGTTTTCTCCTCTAGAAAGCATGACTGATAATAACTGATTGAAGGCAGTTGTTAAAGATTAAATGTTTCATTCATGAAAAGTGCTTACACAGTGCCTGAGACTTAGTAAATTCTCTGAAAAGTTAGCTCTCTTTGTAATTTCATAAATTGCTTTCAAAGGGAAAATGACTACCTGTTAAACTCCACATTGTATTTTAGTTCACTTGATCTATTCAAGTGTATGTTTTGGCCTATCAGACAGAGAGTATCCATTTGCTTGTGGTCGGCTGTGTCAGGTGACCAGACTTGATGGAAAGATATCAGGCTCCTTATCTGTAAAGCAGGGATGGGCACTGTGTTATCATGTAGAGTTGCTATGAAGATTAACCGAGTTACTCTGTGTACAGAGGCCAGACTGGTGCCTCGACACAGGGAACACATAATAAATGCTAACTACTGTCATAGTATCTGTCAATGTTCCCATTAGCAGCATTATCAGGATAAGCATTACTTTCCTCATTGTGCCAATGTGGGCATAAATGAGGATCATCCTGTTCTAAAGTTTTCATCTTAGTTTCTCTTTTGTTCTTTGAAGGATTTTATATGATGAAATACGTCATTGTTCTAACACCAAGGAGCTAGTCCCTATTTAAAATCTTGAAACTATGGCACTTGCACATGCCTGGCTCAAATTAGCCAATCTGTAGATATTTCTTATACTAATGAGTTTGTGAATGAGTGAGTTATGAATGAATGAATCCGTGTAATACCCAAATCACCTGCCAAAAAGAATGGAAAATTGATAATTGCCTTTTTTTTAAGATTTATTTATTTATGCTTACAATAACCGGGGTACATGCCAGAGGTGTGGGAGGCTCAGAGGACTCACCAGAGAGAGAGTGGGGAGCAGAACAGGCAGAGATCCTGAAATACACTGCTGAGGGGAGCAGCAGATGAGACAGGTGAGGTCTGCTGCACCATGTGGGTCAGCTCCCTGCCTGGGGATTGAACTAGTGCTGCAGTGGCTGTGGGTCCCTTCATAATGCTGATACTTAACCCCTTGTACACCAGGGAGGCCCTGATACTGCTTTTGTTAAAGAATGGTATGAGAGTGCATAAACCTCTAGGAACAATTTAAGGCCAGAAACACAGCATAACAAGAATCCAATGTCAGTCCTGCCTAAATCTTTTACTGTATTGATGAAATGCATATAGCACAGAGTGAAAAATCAGAAAACTCCTGCGGTGCAGTTTCACTATCCTAATGCATTGTGCTTGCCTTTGTACATGTGCTAATCTGTTTAAGGTATAATATTAATGACACAGAACTTTAATTCATAAATATAGAAAATTAAAGGAGACTAAAGGCAAAATACAGAAATGCATTTGGTGTCAAGATTAAGTTCAATGAAGCATGGAGAAAATAAGAATAGATTATTAAATAAACTTGGAGGGAAGATGGAAAATATGCCTAAATCTCTCATTTTGAAAGGAATTGGTTTACTTGATTATTTGCAACAATCTCACACTCAGTAAAATCTAAGAAAAATGAAAGCAAAACAGTTTAATTGAGCTATTATTTTGCAGATTTGGCTTGGTTTCAGACAGTCTAATCAAATTGTGCTTTGCTGAAATAACTAATGTTAAATGCAGCCTACCAACAGATGTTTAAAAAGAGCCTAATTGGAAAATCTACATCCTGGATTTAGTCTATCTTGTTGGGGAAAAAAAAAAAAAGATAGCTTCAAATTTGTATTTTTAAGGACAACATCCAGTGACAAACATTTCCAGAAAATGGAGTTTTCCTCAAGGGTGGCAGGTGCTGGGGTGAAATTATCTTGAATAGTCAAAGGTGATAGTCTGAAAGTTAAATTTCTTGGACATTCTCCAACTCTGTGCCATATAGAGCTATACAGAGAAATCTCCTTTATCACATTACGTCACCAGAGTCCTGTTAACAGTCCTTGGATCATGTCAGGGGCCTCTATGCAGTAATTTATAATGAGCCCTTGCAAGTCATGCAAGGCACATACTGATTAATGACATTTAAAGGTGCTGTCAAGGTGGCTAGGTAATGAAGTTGACCTTCGTTCATCGTTGTCTCAGTTTCAAGTTTGTTTATATAAAGAAACTATTTCATCTGCCATATTTGTTTGAAATTTTTCATTTAATCTACAAAAGGAATTTGGCATAATAGTTAACTCTTCTTACTTTATAGAAGTTTGCTGGTCTATGGTCTAAATGGCCAGACGATGAATATTTTTCTATCTGGGGACTAATACAGTCTGTGGCAACAACTCACTGTTCTGTATGTTATACAAAAGCAACCAGAGTCCATAAATAATGAGCATACTACATTTTTTTAAAAATTCATTTTTTTTGGCCCTCCCTGGTGGCGCAACGGGTTAAAGCACTGCACTGAGAAGCTAAAGCCACTTCTGCATGAGTTCGATTTCCGCCTGCCCAGGAGGTGACCACGTGGCGTGGCAGACCTCTCCTGACCCGCCCGCTGCTCCCCTCAGCAGTGTACTTAGTCGATCTGCCTGTTCTGCTCCCCACTCTGTCTCTGGTGAAGCCTCTCACCACCCCTGAGCCTCTGGCCTGTACCCCAGTTCTGTATGTACAAATAAATAAATCTTTAAAACAAATTCATTTTTGCAGTATAAAATTTAGAATCCATATAATATTCATATATCTTGAAATATTCTTCTTTTGACTTTTTTCCCCAGCTGTTTAAAAATACAAAAACAATTCTGGGGCCACGTAAACACAGGTGATAGGAACAGATTTAGGCTGTACTGCTGTCTTCTGCTCTTGCAGGCTTCCACCAAACAAAATTGCCTATGAGAAGGGGTTAATGAGGACTGACATCTATCAGTTTTTTACCCTGCTATCTAGCTGGCATCAGCCCTTTGCTGAGAGACAGGAGACCTTCTAATTTGCACAGAGGTGCCACCCAATACTTTCCTTCCTTTGCATCTTCTTGGTTTGAAATTTGCTCATGCATTCTAAGTGGTATAATGGCAAGACCAGTAATTTTTTGAGATTCAAGAAAGTGGACTTCACTGGCAGGGCCTGAGCTAGGCCATACCATCACATACTTGTGTGAAATGAGGAAAGTACAACTTTCACAACTTATTCCAATATGTCAGTGTACTTTCATAATTTTCTGAATTTATCACACTAAAACAATTTATTGCCATCTACCAAAAGAAAATCTTGTAATATTATAGGAATCTTATTTGACATCTTAGTTTCTTTCATTCTATTTCCCCTTATTTCTTTGTTCCCCAGCCTCCTTTCAGCGTTGGAGAAATCGATTAATCTCATCGCACCAATGCACACAGTCAGTGATCATCACCAGATGTCAGGGAATTGCTGATCAGGGGTCTTGTCTTTTGTCCTTGGGAAGTTTGCCTGGGGTGTGGCTCTGGAAGGGAATTTGAATTTACTATGTAGGAATTAGGTAAGCTTTTCACCCTATTAGCTATGGAATCCTCTTGAAACAGGATAATCTACTAAGGATCATATTGACTGCCTATCTGGGATTCAAAATATGTAACTTTAGTATTTTTTTCTATAAGCTTGTCCATTTCAGCTTTTGAGTAGACTTATTAACCATGCTTTTATGATGTGGTCCCAATTTTACAGTATTTCCAGACCAACCCAAATTGGGAAATACTGTAAACCCCACAAGATAATTAACCTGATTTCCTCCCTAAAGTCATTTGAATAACTTTCAGGTAAGTGTTGAAATTGACCCAATTCTCAGATTTCTAGAAGCTCAGGACATCCCTCATTCAGGACCCTGAATGTTATTTAAAATACAGTCTTTGTTTAGCACCTTTTCTCTGTCATTATAAAGAAATATCTTCTTTGTCCATTTTGCAAAATACAGACAGAAGATGCTACCAGTGTGAAACCAGAATGGCAAACTTGATTTCTTACATCTCTTTACCTAGTTGTCATATTAGTTTGATTTAGCATTGAAATTTTTCTTTCTTTTTTTTTTTTTCTAAGATTTACCTGTTCATGCATACAGAACCAGGGTACAGGCCAGAGGTGCAGGGATTCACTAGAGATAATGTGGAACAGAACAGGCAGACTGACTCAAATACACTGCTAACAGGAAGCAGTGGGCGGGTCAGGAGAGATCTGCTGCTCCATGTGGGTCACCTCCCTGGCTGAGGATCAAACTTTTGCTGCAATGGCTGTGGATAGCTTTGCAGTGCTGTGCTTTAATCCGTTGCACCACCAGGGAGGGACTAAAATTTTTCTTAACACCATTTTATATTTTTATTGATCTAAAAATTATTTTGTCCCCACTTTCCTGATACTCCTTTGACCTCTCCCTTTCATGCCTTGTTTCTTAACTTCAGAAACCTTCCTTTATTATGGCCCCCTAGTTTTTTTTTCAAAGATTTATTTTATTTATTTATGCATACAAGAACTGGGGTTCAGACCAGAGGTGCTGGGCGAGAAGATTCACCAGAGAAGAGTAGGGTAGAACAGGTGAACTAACTGAAATATACTGCTAAAGGGAGCTTTGGGAGGGACAGGAGAGGTCTGTTGTACCATGTGGGTCAGCTCAACCCCTGTGCCACCAGGAAGGCCCTTCCCCTAATTTTTATAAGTAATTTGCTATGTTGACTCATCAATATTATAAATATCCAATATTGTTATTCTGATTTCCTTTACTCATAGAATTTCCTTGAACTGCTTCCATTTTGCTGTAAATGTCAACCTTTCATCCCATACCTAAATAATATTCCAGTGTGAACATACCACATCTTCTTAATCCAACCCTCAATTCAGTGGTTGTTTCCATGTCCTAGCTATTATAAATAAAGTTGTAATAAGCATTGTAAAGCAGAAAAGTTTTTGAGTTTATGACGTCATGTCCTTTAGATAAGTGACCAAGGGTAAGATTGTTGGATTGTATAGTATTTTCATTTTTAGGTTTTTTTTTCTGCTAAATCCAGATTGCTTTCCAATAAGCTGCCCCTCCCAGTAGTGTGATAAGGTTACTCTTTCTCTTCTTCTTCTCCAATACTTGTTGATGGTCTTTTTAACGTGAGTCTCAGGAGCCTGAGATAATAGTCTCATTGACATTTTGACTTGCATCTACCTTTATAAAAGCAACTATGAACATTTTTTCTGTTACAACCTTTTTTTCCCATTATAGCCTTTTGGATAACCCCATCTTTGGTGGGCTGTCCAGATCCATTTATTTTTTTGTGTGTTATTTGGTTTTTGTTATTGAATTGTATATATATTTATCTTTGATATTAACCCCTTGTTGTTTGTATAGTGTGTGAATATTTTCTACCAATCAGTATTTTTTTAAATTTTCTTACACTATTTTAAAAGCTTTCTAATTTGAGGGAATCACAATTTATTTTTCCTTTTAACTCCCTTGTCACAGAAGTTGAGGCTCTAAAAACATCTTTATCACTGACGTCATGAAACCAATGTTTTCTTCTATATATTTTATTGTCATGGGTTTTTATCTTTAGTCCATTTAGAATTTATTTTTGGGCCTTCCCTGGTGGCACAGCACTGCAAGCTAGTTGCAGCCAGGGAGCTGTGCCACATGTCACAGCAGACATCTTTCTTGCCCACTGCTCCTCTCAACAGTATACTTCAGTAGATGCAACTGTTCTGCTCCCCACTTTGTCTCTGATGAATCCTCTCACTGTGTTTGTTCAGGCCTGTTACCCAAGTTCTGTATACATAAATTAATAAATTTTTTGCTAAAAAAATTTTTGTGCATGAAATTAGAGATTGATCCAATTTCATGCATTTATGTGGGCAATTATGCAATTACCCAGCACCGTTGTTAAAGAGACTCTCCTTTCCCTATGTACAGTCACGGCTCCTTTATCATAAATTATGTGTTGATATAGAGGTGCATTTTTTTTTAAAAGATTTATTTATTTGTGCATACAGAACTGGGGTACAGGCCAGAGGCTCAGGGGCGGTGAGAGGCTTCACCAGAGACAGAGTGGGGAACAGAACAGGCAGATCGACGAAGTACACTGCTGAGGGGAGCAGCGGGCGCGTCAGAAGAGGTCTGCCACACCATGTGGTCACCTCCGGGGCAGGCGGGAATTGAACTCTTTCAGAAGCGGCTTTAGATTCTCAGGGCTGTGCTTCAACCCGCTGCGCCACCAGGGAGGGCCTAGAGGTGCATTTTTTCTGAGTTTTTTTATTCTATTGCATTGATCCCTGTGTCTTTTTAATTCCAGTACTACATTGTTTTAATTACTGTTGCTTTGAATTATAAAGACAAACATTGTGAAGCAAAAGTGTAACTTTAACTATTTGAGGACTTTCAAGTTCCATATAAATTAGAAATTTTTGTTCAGTTTCTTTGAGTCTTTTTTTTTTTTTTTTGAGTATTGGGGCTTGCATTAAATTTATATATTCTTTTTGATAGACTAGTCATTTTAATGTGTTGATTCTCCTCCTCTATGAGCATGGAATGTCTTTCTCATTTCTTTGTATAAGTCCTTCTCTTAAATGGTTCAGTTAATTCCTAGGTATTTGGCACTTCTGATGTAATCATGAATGGAGTTACTTCCCTTATTTTTTTTTCATATTCATTACATATAAAAGTGCAACAGATATTTGTATGTTGATTTGTAACCTTTCATTTTCCTGTATTCATTTATTATTTCAAAGAGTTTTGATGAAGTCTTTAGGATTTTCTGTGTATGTATTTTTTCTTGTTAACTGGCTGCTCCGCTTAAAGCCTCTAAAACTGAATTAATTAGAAGTGGTACTAGTGTTCATCATTGTCTTGTTCCTGACCTAAAGTGGAAAGCTTCCACTTTTTCATTATTAAGTATTGTATTCCCTGTAATTCTGTGATATACAGCCTTTATGTTGTTAAGGTGGCTTCTTTCTATCTGAATCTTGTAAAAATTTTATAATAAATGTATGTCAAATTTTATGAAATATTTCTTGGCTCTATTGATATTATCATATGATTTCTTTTTCTCTTGTTGATTACAGTTTTTTCACATATATAAACCATCCTTGCATTCCTGGGATATATCCCACTTGATTATAATGATCATTTTTGTAATGTGTTGTTAATTCAATTTGTATATTTTGTTGAAGGTTTTCTCATAGATATTCATTAGGGATATTAGTCTGTATTTTCCTGTGCTGTATCTCCTCTGGTTTTGGTAATAGGATAATGTTGGCATCATAAAATACCTTTTTATATTTTCAGAAATAATATGAGCAAGATTGGTACAAGTTTTTACTTAAAGGTGTAGAACTCACTTATAAAATCATATGACCCTGAGTTTTTGTTTTAGGGCAAATTTTTGATTCCTTTTTCAGTTTCCATGGTTGTTACTTGTTTATTCAGTTACTCTTTCTCTTTTCAGTTTCTTGATAATCTATATTATGCTAGAAGTCTGTTCATTTCTTCTAGCTTATTGAATTTATTGGCCTAATGTTAGTGATAGTAATTTCTTATGATCCTTTATATTTCTGCATTATCTCTGGAAAATTTTTGTCTTTATTTCTGATTCCATTTACTAGTATTTTCTCTCTTTTCTGTTGCATAGAGTTTTATAAATTTGTATGTGTTACCAAAGAATTAACTCTTAGTTTCCTTGATTTTTTGGTGTCATCATTTGGATCCCTTTCATTATTTCTGTTCTTATATCTATTATTTATTTCCTTCTATTAGCTTTCCTTCCCATCGCCCAGCCCTTTTTAATTGGTTTAATTGTAACATTACACTGATATTTGGAATGTTTCTTGCTTCTTAATGTGATTCTGAATTACTATTTCCCTCCCTCTAATGACCACTTTTTCTGGATCCCATAGATTCTGATAGTTCATATCTTTGTTTTCATTAGTGACAAGATTTTCTAAATTTCTCTTTTAATTCCCTCTTTTATTCAATAACTACTAAGTAGCATGTTGTTAAGGTATCATGTATTTAACTTTTTTTCCAGATTTTTTAGTTGATTTCTACTTTTTAAAAAAGTGTCAGAAAAAGTACTTGATATAATTTCAATCTTCACTTTTTTGTTTTTTTACAGTTGACATGTGCAACATATAGTTTAGTCTTTAAAATGTTCCTTGTGCACTTGAAAAAATGTATATGTAGTAGTGCTGGAATAAGTGTTTTATAGATATCTGTAAAACTTTAAGAACTTTTTGACCTAATATCTCATTTAAAGCTATTACTTTCTTATTATTTTCCTGTTCGTTGATCTGTCCATAGTTATCATTACTTACCTTTGTCTACTATTGAAGCTCTCTATTATATATATATTTTTAAAGATTCATTTATTTATTTGTACAGAACTGGGGTACAGGCCAGAGATGCGGAGGGTGAGAGGATTCACCAGAGACAGACTGGGGAGCAGAACAGACTGACTGATGAAGTGCACTGCTGAGGGGAGCAGCGGGCGGGTCAGAAGAGGTCTGCCTCGCCATGTGGTCTCCTCGGGGCAGGCGGGGATCAAACTCATGCAGAAGTGGCTTAAGCTTCTTTGTGCTGTGCTTTAACCCACTGAGCCACAAGGGAGGGCCCTCTCTATTACATTTTTAATTGGTTATAATACTTTTAGATATGTTAATTCTACTTGTAGCAGTCTCATATTTTTTGATCTTTATTGTATTCCTGCTTTTGATCTTCCATTCCCCCCCACCCCCAATGCATCAGATGTGGATTATCATAAACTCAGCAAGTATATTTCTCCATTCTGTTGAGTTGAGATTTTTTTTTATGATTTTTCTTGTTTTGCTCCACCATTTGTGATGTCTTGTTTTATCTCTTCATTTCTAGTTTGCATGGGTTACTAATGGGAGTTCCTTTTGCTTTATCTTAATAAGTTGACTTCATACCTTTTCTTTGAGAAACTAGGTATAAGTCTAGGTTTTGTACTGAGGGTCTTTAGGTGTATGTTATTTAATAGTTCAGTGACTTTACACTTGTTCACGAGGTTGTTGACACTGGCACTTAGTAAGGTATAATAGGTGGGAGGGTACCAGGCCTGTGGGGCACCAAAATGTTACCTTCAGGGTGCACTGAGTTCAAGCTCCCCACAGTGCTAGGATATCCGAGTTATTTAATGGGGATCATCGGTGATATTGGATCCCCTAGGATAATTCATTAGCTAAAACATCTGAAAAGGTCTTATGCACACCTCAACCTCTAATATATAGTTGAGCAATGGATGTAGTACTGAGCAATGACTATAGCTGAGACTAGGCCTTAAGCCTGGAATTCGTCTCTTCTATTTCAGAACCTTTTCTGGGAGTGATCTCTCCTGATATAATGAGGTACAGGTACTTGGAATTTGGTTAGTCAGAACATTCTCAGTTTTGGCAAAGGGCTGGGGTAAAACAGGTATTTCACATTACTAAGCCACAGGATGCCATATTAGCCTCATCTAGGAGGAGATACAGGAGAGCTGATCTGAGTCTCCAGACCAGTTCATGGTCCAACTCTTCTGGTCTGGGAGTCACATTCTCAAGCCAGTTATCACTCTGTGCCTCTGCTGATACAGTTCTTCAGTGATGTAACCTCTATGCTGTATGCTGATGCTGCAGTCTGTTTTCCAGTTTAGTGCCTGGCTTTTAAAATCCCCAATATGTTACCTTTTGTCTTTAAATGTAAACCCAGATGTGTGAGAGTTGAATGCCCACCATCTAACAGCAAGTAACCAATCTCACTTTTTATTTTTTGTAGCACAATTTAACAATTGGAGTTCTACAAAAGTGAGATTATATTTTTTGACTTATGAACAGCAGGTCAGACATTTCAAAGAAAATTTAGAGAGCAGTAATTTTGAAAATGTACACAGATGAGTTTGAAAATAAATATTTCACTGCCTACACACCTCTATTTCGAATACTGGTTTGGGAAATGTATTCTAGGAGACTTACCATTTTATATGATGTGGTATCAGTTCATGCGCACTATATTAATGCCTTATTGAAGATAATGTAACTGCACTTAAAGGTATAATTAATAGGTTGCAGAAACGCTTATGTAGATTAAGATTTTGACTAATAAAAGTGTAGACACAACTAGTTTATAAAAAAATCCTGAGACCAGCTGAATCTTTGTCTGATCAGCTGATGGTGTGAAAACAGGTGGAGGTACAACCAGATTAAGTGGATGGATCGGGGTTACTCTAACCTCCTTTACCAATCCCTTTGAAGCCAACATGATCTGGGTTGGCTCCTGAATAGACAGTGAATAAACTTAATGGGCTCCAATAATTTTTGTGTGTGTGTGTGAACATACAAAATTCAGATTTTAGTATCCATCATTCACTATATTTGAAATAGAGCTATGGACTTTCTGAACTTTTGAATATCTCATTGTCTACATGGAGGGGTTATTTTCCATCAGTGTTAGGTTGACTCCTATGACTCTAGGACTTTTAACTTTATTATGAATCCTATGGGCTAAGTGCAGCCCTTAGCTAGGAATTGGGCAAAGGTCTGTGGGCTAACTCTCAAAAGACCTTTACATTTTCTAAATGATTGGGAAATAATTCAAAGAAAGAATGCTATTTCAAGAAGCATGAAAATTATACAAAATTCAGTTTTCAGGGTCCACAGATAAAGTTTTATTGAACTGCACTTGTTTGTAATATTAGGAGATATGAGTGGTTGTACTTTAGCAGAAATCTAAAATATTTACTATTTGACTTTTAACAAAAGCATTCATTGGGTCTTGGTTTAGAAATTTGGGTTTGCTCTTTGAACTGCTTTAGGAGGATAAGTTTGTACCTCTGGCCACTTACTTGTATATGGAGAAAGATATGTTAAACACAAAAAAAGTTTGTTCATTTATTTAGTTAGTTATTACTTAATGCAATATGGCCTGGAGGAAACTGATAATAAAGTTACTGAGAGCCACGACCCAGCATTCTCGTGATAAGATTATTGATCTTTATTATCATCAGCAGCAATATCTAAGATTTATTGTGGTCTTTAGTAATATAATTGTCAACTTCATCAGAATGTAGGATTTATTATTAAATGTTTGTATAAATGATACAATGATTCTGACAACATGGCCCCTGGGAAGTAAATATGAGAAATAGGTTAGAGGATTGAGTAATTTAATTATTTATTCATCTGTTCCCTTCTTTGTTCATGTTAACTTTAGTATATACCTATTGTGTAGTGAAATCCACTTTGTATTCTACAGAATTGAATAATTTTTAATCCTTATGTTGGAATTGAAATTGCACAGAGAGAATTTTAATATGATGCAATAAATGCATTATAAGCGTGTGTGTGTGTGTGTGTGTGTGTGGAGAGAGAGTAGGGGAAACTATGGAACTTAAAGTAACTCGTGCAACTTAAGAACTGAGATTTTTTTTGTTGTGTTTAACTTAGATTTAAACAGCCACCGATGACTGCTGACCCCCATTTTGAAGCATGCAAATGGAGAATATTTCCATCATCATAGAAATTTCTGTTGGACATTCTAGAATATTTTCTTGCTTTTAAAACATTTTAATAAGTAATTCCTCCTACAAAACTTCTAAGGTAGTCCCCTTAATGTTACTTCTTTATACATATCCAAAGTGTATCACTAACTTGGCATGTATTGCATCTTCTGCATCTTTCATTTGCGACATTGTTATCTGGACAGGACAGTACTGCAGTAATCTCTGTGAACATCTACTGCATCCGTTTTTCTCCCCTGGAGCTTTAATTTTCCCTCCATATAAGAAAAACTCCAAACTTCTGAAATCTTTATTGAAGGAAACCAAGCCAAACTCTTTCCCCCACAGTGAACCACAAGACCCTTTGAAAACTGATGATTATTTTTATTTGTGTAGACTTAAGATGGAAATAAGAACTTCAAAAGAGAATTTGAAAAATACCTTTCTCACCAAAAAAGCTTAAATCATTTCCTCTGAAAGTTTCCTTCTTGCGAAGGTTTTCTTTGGTCCCACAGACCAGACCAGCCTCTTCCTTTCCTCAGTCTGAGGGGGAGGAACGTGACCTTCAGTTTCCATTAATACTGCTCTCTGAGTCCCATGAAGGTCTCTTTCCCTGCTTCTCTCAAGGGTAGAGGCTGGTTACCTGCCTTTCTGTTGACTTTTATAAAAGCTGAATACTTGAACTTTGTTTTTTGTTTCCAAATCCTCTTCATAGTTTTGCTTCTCATACCTGCTGTTGGTTTTGTTTTATTACCAGTGACATAATAATGACCCTATTTCCATTTAGAAGAATGGCAGTGGTAGTAGTAATAGTAGTAGTAGTAGTAGTAGCAATAGCAGCAGCAATAGTAACATAGCTTTCACTTCATTGGTTAAATATGTTGATTGTTTAGAGAAAGCTTGGTGTTACCCTTAATCTTTATCATGGGGTATTAATGAGAAAGTAAAGCTTAGTTGTTAAGATTCTAGGGTCTACTCTACCCAAATTCAGAAAGCATTTAGCAGCTTTATCACCTTGTCCAAGTTAGCTTGCTTCTGCATTTCTATAAAGTAGAAATGAAAACCCACCAGATTATTTTCAATGATACAGTTAGAAATATGTATATATGAAAAGGTTAGATATAGTATTCCAGATGTAAGTTACTCTTGTCCCAATCATTCATCTTGTGATATTGATTGTGGAATATTGTTCGTGAGATCTTAGGCTTCACAAAAAGATTTAGAATTATGTGTGATATTGGTGCATTTTAATCGCAATAAAAGGGTAGACAACAGGAGTTATCAGCTTCTCTTTGTCTACCAGAGCAGATTGCATTTAGAATGGCCATAGTTTTGTTATTTTTGATTCTTTCATGTAGATGTGAACAGGGAGCAGCTTCTCTTGTGATGGTAGAGTTAGCGACACCTGCTGAAAAGAATAGACAAGTCATGTGATTATCTTCTCTCAATCTAACCAGGACACCCCCACCCCCAATCCCCTTTCCATTCCAAGGAGGAAATTGTATAATTATTTTCTTTTTGACTTTATAGTTACCTATATGCAAAAAAGACCAGGAATACTCTACTTTCTCATTTTGTTTACTTTTCTTGGATCTTGATTTGTTGGGAAGGGAAACAAGGATATTTAAAGTTGTCTTTGATGAAGCCTTGTGGTCAGAGTTGACTTGCTACTCTTGGGGACTGGATGATTTGTTATTCTTCATTGCCCTGTTACTTTGTCCCCCAAGGGGGATTCTCCTCACACCTGCAGGAGACTTGTTCTTTCACTTCTGTATTATCACATTATTTACTGCATTTATGACAAAGGGGGCAAATGTTTTCTAACAGCCATTATGACAACTTTCACACAAATAGGGCAGTAAAAATAAAATGTGGAGGAAGCTTTGGAAGTAAAAATTCATTGAAAATAAGAACTTTTACATTTATGCTATAATGGGAGAAGAGTAAGGGGCACAAGGAGTTGATTCTCCATGAGAGAGTGTAAGCTGACAATCCTGTGGGGCTATATCATTTGCAGTGTTTAACATATCATGCAGTTAGTATAGAAGTTAAAATGTCTGGATTTTTCCCATCAGACTTTTGTTTTCCAGCTTGACCTAAAAATAAAAATTCAGAGGCTCATACAACATTCCTACATAACACCAGTTATCCAGCACTAAGAGCTGCCTCGCTTTTTACCTAGCAGTGACTTCAGACAGTCTGCTACTATCACCTCAGTCATGTGTCTGTCTCCTATCAATCCCCCTATCAATCCTTCTGACCTGGAGATACAGGCAGGGTTCAGTATTCTGCAACAGGCCAAGAAGAACCAGGACTTTGGGAATTTTTGTATCTTTGCACCCTGGTTATAGACTTAATGCCCTCTTTAGCTTGCTCCCCATGTGAAAATTAGAACTCAGTTTTCTTAAATAGGCCTCAGTGCTGTGATAATTCTTATGTGGCAAGGATGTGGTGAGAAAGCATGTGTCCCTGTGAGAGGAAAGTAAGCACAGACTAGATAGTAAACCATTTCCCTTATGGATTTTGGTCACTATTAGCCCAAATCTTAATGTCTTAAAACAAGTGTAAACTTTGATTATTTCAGCCATATTTGTTGGACTAGAAATATGAAAATGGCTCAGCTGGGGTGGTTCTGGCTCATAATCTTCATGAGATTGCAGTGAAATATGAGAGTAGGACTTTTCTGTGACTAGAGGATCCACTTCAGCGATAGCTCACCCACATGACGGTTGACAGGAGGTCTTAGTTCCTCATGAGAAGGAGCTATCCATTGACTTGCTAGAGTGCCCCCTAACATGGCAGCTGGTTTCCTCCAGGGTGAGCCAAGTCTTTTGTGACACAACTTTGAATATGAACTATCATTTTTTTCTGATATATTCATTGGTCATACAAACCAGCCCTGACACAGTGGAGGAGACAGCACAAAACATGAACACCAGATGGGAATCTTTAGGGACTATCTTAGAAGCTGGGTACCAATACCAGCCTCCTCATTATCTCTAGAGTTCCTGAATGAGTGAGCCATGTAGCAGCTTGTAATGTGTCACATCCTTCAGCTACATTGGACAGAAGAAAGGCTAAAGACAAACATGTGACCTGAGCAGTGGTACACTGTTGGTTCACAGCCATTGCCAAAGATTTTTTGTTAGCCTCCTTAAAAGATTTCACTCTGACTGCTAAGAAAGAGAAATTGACAAAAGGAGAGATGACGGACATCAAGATAGTTGTGGAATTAGATGTCTTTCTCAAATTCTACAAATTTTCTCCAATCCTTTCCTCCTGAACATTGAGAGGTTGTGTAAGTTGCGAGACTTTAGAAGATAATCAGAAAATGATTAAGTAGTTCACTGCTCCTGTCAAACTGCCTGTCTAGTGTCTCAGAGGTCTTTGACATCCTTAGAATGATTTTGTTAATGCCATGCTCAGTTAAGTAGTTAGGTGGTCAGGTGGAAGGCAAAGAAGAACAAGTCCTTTCAGAGACTTGAGTAGACTGTTAATAAGATTCTCTGTTTAACATCTGACAAATTATCGCATGACTGGATGGGGCTAGACACTCTACCAGATGCCTATTGCAGGGCACATAAAAGCAGATAGGGTCTTTGAATTCATGGAGTTTATGTTCTTACCAATGCCAGATCTGTGAGAGAAAATGAAATCTCCCAGTTCTGGGTGATAAGGAAAGCTAATCAGAGAACAGTGTTGGGTGAGGTATAAACAGGGGTGATGAGATTCCATTGTGAGATTGACAGGTCAGGGAAGACCTCTTTGGGGAAATGACCTTTGGACCTCTATTGAGTGAGGGGTTGAACTTTACAGGGATCTGGGGCAGAATTTTTAGTCTGAGAGAAGAGCAGGTAGAGACACCCCCAAACAGAAGCTAACTTGGCTGCTATTCCACAATTCTTGGAGTCCACATTTGCTCCCTAGCCCCTTGGTTCTCACTACTCTACCTGTGCTTACTGTTGATGATGTGCTTGGCTCTCTTGGCCATGGTCTGTACCTTGCTTTCTTCTTTTCTGAAGAAATACTTTTGCATGTGGAACAAGATTCACATGGGAAGCACGTTATGCTGTGGTGAGTCTCTGCGTATTTCCCCTTTTTCTCCCCACAGAGATTTTTACAAAACTTATGTATGCAAACAAGTATTTTTGTTTGTTTCACTTGACTTACTTTTGCATAATATAACAAGTGCATGATTTCACATGTACAGTAATTCATAGAAAGTGATAGTCATCTTGATTAGACACCTTACTTCTCAAAACTAGCTTGCTAAATATAGTACCTTCTCAGACCCATATAAGGGACCATTAAAAAAAAGAAAAAAGAAAGGTCAAAGTTTCCCCACCCACGAATTTGATTATAAAAACAGCAAAGCAGGGTTTTTCTGAAATTGAATCAGTAAATTTTTAATTTAAATAGTATCCTGTTTTGACAAAGTGCTAAACCACAGAAGTCTCAGAAAGACACTACTATGCTCTTGTCAATACCTGCTGGCATCTCTCAACAGGAAACTTTGGATAACATTTGTTGTCATTTGTGATATACTCAGGGAATTGTGCCCTTTTTTGTTACATCCAGGAAATGGTCAGAAAAGCTCTGGTGTAGCTCAATCCTGTTTACATTAACTTTTGTAGGTTACATAATAACCCTTAGCCAGACAAAACCTGTCTTGTTTCTTTTCTTCACTTAATCAACATTAAATTTCTGACATTGCTGAGCATTCTCCAGACAATACAATGTCACACTTATTCCCTGAACTGCCTTCAGCCCTTTTCCTGCCTTGGTCTTAATTAGCTGTGTAGGGGCCTACACTATTCTTGAATGGCCTCCACCCTCCTCAAGAAAACCCAAGGTATTAGAAGTCCTCTTTGTTGGAATTCACTCCTGGCTTCCTTTTCTCTCAGTTGCATGTTGAATAGTAAGTTGCATTTTACTGTAAAGGTGACTGCATCTTTCTTATGGGGCCTTCAGGGTAAACAGCCGTTAGTTTCCATCTGTGAACACACATGTAGCTTGTGTTTGGGTAAGGTGCCTGGTGCTTCCAAGCCATTATTTTTCTGTAATGTTTATGCTCCATGGTTGTGCAGAGATAGATTCTATGCCCCAGTGCCAGATGAGAAGAAGCTTGTAATTCTAGCTGAATGTGTTACAGTTCAAAGTAGGCTGGAGTGGAAGCAAGTAATGGATCAAACAAATAGCTTTTAATTTTACATAAACTGGTTTTCTACTTTGCTCTGGGGCAGAAGTTTGTAGCCCAGGGTCACATTAAATGTTGCTCATGATTTTGAAGAGAGGCATTCTTGGAAAATGGATAGCAAACAGAACTCAGGATTTCAGCTCCTGTGTCTTGTTGACTGACTTGGGGAAATGAGCGAGAGCTCCTCCAACCCCGGGATGCTTCCCTATCTCATGAACAGCTAGAGACATTGGACATTACAATAGGTGGCACGTATCCCAGATTATACCAGGATAAAATAAGTATGACATTTATTAAATGTGTCTTCCCCCATCCTAACATACTTTTTCCCAGTAAACTGCATAATAATGACATTGGCATATTACGTTATCACACATGGGAAGAATGAAGATTCCCTTTTAGGCAAGGCTCATGCATCTGTTTAACATGGAATTAACTATTGATATTAATCCTGGAAGGGCATAATGAGAGAGCGGGCAGAGCGTTCCTTTTGCCACTTACCCAAGAACAGCTGATGGGGGATGCCAGCTGCTAAGATGAAAGACACTGCTTTCAGGTTTAAGATGACAAAAGCACAGTTATGGAAGATTTCCATTTGCCATTTTTAGTTCACAGTTGTTGACATGTGAAAAGTTGCCTGGGTTATAAAGATGAAGGTACCATGTCTGAAGCCTCACTTGCCACTGTGATTTTAGAAAGATACTTAACTGTTTCACTTTTGTATATATGAGAATGAAATACTTGTAATTATACCTAACACATAAAGCTTAAAGTAAGGCCCAAACAAAACACAAAAGCCATCCAGGGATACTCTGCAGATGACATACACTTAGTAAAAGATGCTCAGAATGTTATCAGAACTTAATGGAATTGTTTATGAAAATGTTAACATACTTGCAAGGTTAATATTACTTTTCATTTATAGTAAAAGTCTTAAGTCATAGGACCCCACTAGTCTTCAGCTATACTTTCATAGTTACAGGAAAATCAGTGAATTTTTAGAAGATTGAAAGTGGTGAAATTAAAAAAAAACATTATCTTTAAGAGAAAAAGTGGCTAAAATTGTTGATGAGCTGCACAAAAGCATAGCAGTTTGTCATGAATAGATTTTCAAGACCACAAATAGACAGCCAAGGCAATTCTGAGAATTAAGGAGAATATCAAATTCCTAGACTTCATATTATGCTAGAAAGCCTTAGTGATTAAATCAGTATGGTATTGGGACAAAACTAGATATACAGATCAACAGGATAGAATTAACATCCAGAAATAAACACACTTACAGGGAGGAGAGGTCAAAGAGTCCATGATGGAGAAAGGACAGTTTCCTCAACAAATGGCACTGGAAAAATTGGACAGCCTCATGTAAAAGAATGAAACCAAAACTTGAATATCATATCTGAAAACATAAAATTAATAGAAGAACCAGACAAACTCCATGACATTTACTTTAGTGATGTCTTTGGATTTATGACTCCAAAAGCAAAAATAAACAAATTGGTCTATATCAAACCAGAAAACTTATGCATGGTAAGAGAAACTCATTTAAGTGAATGGACATCTGAGTGGAAGTAAATATTTGTACATCATACATCCAACAAATGGCTAATGTCCAAGATCTACGAAGAACGCATACAACTCTACAAAAAGAAAATAAAATAACCCAATCGAAAAATGATCCAAAGCACTAAATAGACACTTCTCCAAAGAAGACATAAAATGTCCAACAGGCACATGAAAAAAATGTTTATCATCACTTATCATTATGGAAGTGTAAAGCCAAAACATGATGAGATACGACTTCATTCAGGAGGCAGTTGCCCACATACAAAAGACCAAAAACAACAGGTGATGGCGAAAGTGTGCAAAAAAAGATCCCTTGTACAATATTGATGAAAATGCAGACTACCAGCCTCTATGAAAAACAGTATGTAGGTCTCTGAAAATATTAGAAATGTATCTTCCTTATGATCCATTGTTTCCACTACTTAAGATCTGCCCCCAAAATTCAGCAACACTAATTTGAAGGAATATATACTGTATTCATGGCAGCACTATTTACAATAGTCAAATTATGGAAACAACCCAAATGCCCAATGACAGATGAGTGGCTTAAGAAGATGTGGTAAATATACAGGATGAAATGCTATTCAGTTATTAAAATAAATAAATGAAAGCTTGCTATTTGCAACAATAATGGTGTAACTGGGAAAAGGTTATGCTGAGCAAAAAAGTCAGAAAGACAAATAGCTCATGATTTCATATGGGATCTAAAAAAACAAAGCAAAGGAACAGACAAAACTAAACTAAAACAAATCTTTGATATCTGAGTGCAGAATTGAGGCTATGAGAAAGGAAGGGTTGGGATGGGTTGCAAATTAATGAGGAGCCCAGTGGGGACAGAGAGAGGAGAGTGGCTGCTGTGGTGATGGGCATGGTAGAGTAACATACATTTGAAGAGGTTTGAACAAACACCCCTAAGTCATATATAGTGATGGGAACCAATATTAACCTCGACCAAAAAAAAAAAAAAAAAAAACATTTTAAAAAAGGAGATTTTGCCAGATAGTTAATGAAATAAATAGGCAATTAATGGAGAGCAAATATTTTATCCCAAAATTCATAGATTTAAAGAATGATTACTTTTTATAATGAAGGAATCAAGGTGTTTTGATACCATTAAAAGTGTATCCTGGCCCTCCCTGGTGGCGCAGCGGGTTAAAACACAGCACTAAGAAGCTTGAGCCACTTCCGCATGAATTCGATTCCCGACTACCCAGGAGGAGATCCACATGGCGAGGCAGAGGCAGACCTCTCCTGACCCGCCTGCTGCTCCCTTCAGCAGTGTACTTCATTGATCTGCCTGTTCTACTTCCCACTCTGTCTCAGGAAAACCCTCATACCCTCCACATCTCTGGCCTGTACCCCAATTCTATATGCATAAATGAATAAATCTTTTTTTTAAAAAAAAAGTGTATCCTGGTGTCGATAAGTGATTTCAACAGTGGAGGTTTAATATCACCTCCTTTTCACCATAAAGAAAAGGTATTTTCTTGGAATATATGAATTACAGTAAAATAATTGCCAACAGATATTTAAAATCATTTTGATTATCAGGTGCTATCAAAGTATAATTCTTCCAATTTGGTAAAGTCAATCTAGACAGAAAAGAATTTCAATTGTGAAAATCAAGAAAAGTAAGAAACAGACCTAGGATTAAGGATAGAGGGTAGGGTTTTTGAAAGACAGTTAAATGAGAATTTTGGTGAAAATCTGTTGGACCAAGAAATCTTAGTTGTACTTTCATCATGAAACCTTGGGGGGGATTTCTTTGTACTTTTTTTTTAACAGGGTGAAAATGTCTTGAAGAAATTCCCAGGGCTAGTGAATAGAAAAATACGTGATTGAATTTTAAAATAATGTCACAAGCCTACCCTAATAAGAAACTTGTAAATTTGTGTGAGTGGAAGAAAAACACACATATGGTGAATTGAAACCCAGTGATTGATGCGTGGCTGGGAAGGCCTGCATATAATTGATTTGACTTGGGGAATCCCTCTCAGAATGGCATCACATGAACCAAGATTTTTGACTGCCATCACGTGCTTTGTCATTTGGTGTTTCCCTCTATGCCTTTCAAGGTTGATTGGAAATATTAATCTAGCTGTTGCCTATTCTCCTTGTGGAAAGAGGTGCCTATATCACTCAGAACCTTCCCACATGCAAATGTCAGAAACTGATTCAGACTGGCTAGTGAGGGCGAAAGTGTCTTGGCTCACCAAATGTGAAAGATCAAGGGTTAACATGGCCTTAGTCACAGCTGGGGCCAGGCATCAATAATGTCTAGGACTTGGTCTAATTCCACTTTTTTGTCCTTTCTTTTTGTGTGGATTCTATTCCTTTGGTCAAACAGGAGACAAGATGGCTATAAAGCCCCAGATTTTCATACTTAGCAACTCCTTCAGGAAAATGGTCTCTCTGTTGTCCAGTAATTTCAATAAAAAAATCTCTGAAGTGCCTGACTTGAACCATCTGTACCTGAACTAGTCATTGTAGATAGGAGGCAGGAATATGCTGATTGATCGGGACCAAGCCAATGGCTCCACTTCTGGATTCGTTAGCTCCATTTAAACCACATAGGTCTAGTGTAAATATGAGGTAAATTGTTGTACTCCACTTTTTCTATTAGTAGATGCTTACCCACACCGTTCCATTCCCATGATTAACTCCTTGAAAGAGCTAATCTTGAAAAAACAGTATAAATAAATTTATTAGGGTTCAGTTTCCTTGTCACAAACTAGAGACAAATTGACTTAGGATATTTCCACAAGTACCTTATTGCTGGAATAAGTCTTTTTCAAACTTAAATCTTTGCAGTGATTTTCATACTATGCCCATTTTATAGACTAGTATGTTCTAGACCATCAGCATTTTCTAACGCTTTTCTACAGTGGAAATGTTTATGTCTCTGCTGTCCATTATAGTAGCTGCCTTGGCAGTTGGGTAGCTCAGAAGTGGCAGCTATGCCTGAGGAACTACATTTTTAACTTTTTTTTTGTAGTTAACTTAAATGTAAATAGTTACATGTGATAGTGTCTGCCCTATTGGAAAGCTCAGCTTTTGATTAATGACCAAATAGAGGTAAGTGGATTTTAAACAAGTGAAATGTGAGTGACAGTGGATGATGACTTGAGCCTTCATCTCCTGTGCCTTTGGTCAGTAATAACTTAGTCTATTTTTCATTTATAATTTATAGTTAAAGTAAAAAGCACTGTTCATTCCAACACATACAGAAGGACTATTGTCTCCTCACATAACTCCCATTGGGGGAAAAATAAAAATGTTGTTTTAGAAGTTGATTATTTTAGTTCTTGTAGTTCCTCATGAATCTTCTCTGCCAGGTGGTATAAAGCAATGGAAAGAATGCTCAGTTAGGAGTCAGAAATACTGGGTTCTGGTTTTGGTTCTTCCAGTAATTGTAGATATATGACCTTTGGCTAGTCATTTTTCCTCCCTGGGCCTGAGTTTTCTCATCTGGAAAATGAGGGGGTGATATTAAGATGATCTCTAAATCTATTCCAGATCAAAGTTTCTATGAGTCTAAGTATTTTTCTTCATTATCATGACCAAGATGGCAACTGAGAATTTTCTTTGTGTAATCACCAGTTGCAAGGTACAGATGATTGAGAGGGCTGGAGAAATATCTTGGACCATTTAAAATCCCATTGGATCTAAAAGAACTCTGAGAAAGGTCAGGCTCTGTGTTAATATTGTTTAATGTTCTAATCTAAATAAATCTAGAAAAAGTGAATAAAAATAGATAACATTTAAACAGTTTTTTTACTTCATGAAAAATTTCACTGAAAAAAATGTCTGATGTGGCTTTGTTGTGCTACTTCCAGAGTTAATAGTAGAGCTAAAGGTTTTGAAGAGAGTTGGTATGATGAGAAAAAGTGAAGAATATTGAGAGAGGAACAAAGAGAAAAGATTGTCATCCTGTGTGAGCTCAAGAAGTTGGATCACCAAGTAAAGCTATAACTAGTACTATTTGTTAAGTATGAATAGGAAAATTCAGAGATGACTAGACTGCCTTTGGCTTCCAGAGAAGTTAGGGTTAAGGAAGAATGTCTGGAGTGACTTCATCTATGCAAGGTTGGATTTTGAAGGAGGGGATGAATCACAAATGAAGAGAAAGAGGAAGGAAAGAACATTGGCCAGATTTGCAAGAGCAGGTAGGTGGATTTGAAGTGTTCCAAAGGACACTGTGGTAGGATGTGTCAAATCAGTACAGAGGGAGAGAGGCATCAGTTGGGGCTGAACAGAAACAAGATGTTTATTTGGTGATTTAATTCTGATGTTGGTTAATGGCATGAGTTAATTGTGTTATTATCACATGATAAGGAGGCAGCGTTAAAGCCAGTATTGAAGTGATCATGCTCGTGATTTCCCACTGTAAATAAAAATGTCTATATTTTGTCTCCATAGGACCATTTAGATACAGTTGCATCTTGTGGATTTATTTGTATTTTTTAACTGGCTATGTATGGGAACAGTCCAGGAAGTCATATTCACTTCAGAAATCTGTTAAAAGTGTTAATTGCATTTCTTAAATTCTTATGTAATTATTTAAAATCATTCTATTGGCACCATAAATCAGAAGTTTTCTTGTTATATCGCTGAGGAACATTTATGACCTGTTTAGACAATTTATAGCTATAGGAAACAAGAATATTGAAACTATAGCCAGCTTTTAATGTGGAAATTTCTTTAGCCATATCTATGTCTGCAGAAAGGAGACAAAGAAAGCTAGTAGGAGAGGCAGTTGAGTAGAAAGCTGGTCAGAGCGGTGATTGGGGAGGTGTGGCCCACAGTAGTAAGTCAAGAGAAAAAGAGGTGTGAGACCTGATTTGCAGGTCCTGCTCTGAAATGAGCAGTTGGGGTGTCTTTCACATATTGTTTGATTTTTCCATGTGTTAGTTTTAAAGGTTGGATCCATGTAGTAGGGTCCCAAGTGCTAAGTGATGGATTAGGTTTTGTTTGTTTGTTTGTTTTTACTTAATGTTATTTATTTATGCAAGAACTGGGATACAGGCCAGAAGTGTGGAGAGAGAGGATTCACCCGAGACAGAATAGGGAACAGAACAGACAGAGCTCCTGAAATACACTGCTGAGGGGAACAGCGGGTGAGACAGGAAAGGTCTGCTGGGCAATGTGGGTCAGCTCCCTGGCCTGGGATCAAACTCATGCTGCAGTGACTGTGGATAGTTTCATAATGCTAAGATTTTAACCCCTTGTACCACAAGAGAGACTCTGGATTAGCTTTTATAGACCACAGTTTCCGTATCTATAAACTGTTGAATAATAATGGGACCTCTTCATAGGGTAGGGATACAGACTAAATAAGTTGATTTATTTAGACATTAAGAACATTTACTTATGAAACCCCTGGTAAGATTGAGGCTTCAGCATATGGTGGACAAAGGCTCCTGCACAGTGACCTCCCTCTCCTAGTGTTTTCAGTGTATATGGCATGAATGTGAATAGTTTCTAGATGAAACTGATCCTGGTAATTACCAAATATAATAGTAACATTCCTGTTTAGTGTTACATTCAGTGAAACACTGAATGTGCAAATTTAGAAAACTGATCACAGTATACTTCAGATGATGTGATTTGAGGTTTTGAAGATAAAGAATGTGTGTGTTGTTAATATTCTGAAATGACGAATCATGATTTTAACCTAAAAATGATCTCAGCAGTCTAAAATTCTGGATCTAAATGAAAACGATCTTTACTGGGAATGAATGCAAAACCCATACAACTGAGCTGCACACATGCAGAGTACAGAGATGCCATTTACGATAGCTTCTGTAATAGTTAGGGGCTAGTTGGAAAATCAATAAAAGCCAACCAAGACTTGGTGGGTGGGAGGTGGTGGGCACCAACAACTCTGGGCTGCTTTAAGGTGACTTAGTGAGGAATCAAGCCTCTCCACTCCTCCAGGCTAGACAGATGACACCTGGCCTTTGTGCTTATTTCTGGACACTACATCTGAAGGCGGTCAGGGTGCAGCAGAGTGGAAGGCTGTGCATATCATATATCATTTTCTGAAGTAAGACTAAAACCTATTTAGAGTTGTAAGGGGGAAGGACAAAACCAAGTCAGCATGTCATAGTAGAAAAGGCCTGAGCGCTGAGGTGGCAAGCTTAGGTAGCACCAGCTCTGGGGCATAACCTGGCCCTCAGGTTGCAGTTTCCAGAATTCCATGCCCAAGAGAAGCAGAGGCCATACCAATTCTACTTCTGGTTCCAGTGAAACATATTTGTGACTGTTCCATGGTGCTTGGTCCTGAGAGGTGTGGGCTGCAGCCTTGCTAATTTTCTCTCTCAGCTGCATTTGGCAAGATGCTTCAGTGCAAAATGGAGAGGGGCCTCCTGGGTCAATGAAACTTCAGTGTTGGGCTGTAGTGGAGTTAACACCAGCTCAGAAAGTTGCTTTTCCTAGTCTTCCAGTCTTATCTACAGTAACAGTAAAGAGGCTTCTTTTGATAAAAACAAGCAAGACAAATGAAAAAGAGATGATTTAAAAGAAAAAATCTGTACTCGTAAGTATACAGTTGTGATGGACTAAGCGACTTGAGTTAACTCACAGATATAAAATCTAGTGTTATTTGTATACTCCATGAGTCATTGTGTGTATTCAGGGTTTTTTTTTTTTTTCTTTTGAAAACTTTCAAAAGTATCAATATTAGTTGCTGTATATAAATGCATTTTTTTACATGTAAGTAAGTAAGTTCACCAGGTCATAAAATTATCAATGACACGGTTTTAGCCAAGAACATAGCAATTTGGAGATGTCTCGCTTGTCACTGAATGCTCATCTTACATAGAGGTGCATTTATTTAACATGGACTTCATTATTTTTTCCTTAGCACTGTGCTGTGTACCACAAATTGAGAAAAAATGAAAAATACAGAATTTGTCTCTTGGAGCTTTCAATTTAGAGAAGATATATATGAAATGCAAGACAAGGGAAGCAGGAAGGAAGGATAAGGAGAGGAGGGATAAGAGGGAAGAAATTCGGAAGCTTGAAGGGGGGACATTCATTGAGTCATTTATAAAGTCCACTTAAATATTATATATTCTTTATCATCCAGTATTTGTTAAGGGATTGCTGTGTGCAGGGCACTCTTTGTGACATTTGATGAGCTAATTCAGTGTTCGGTGGAATGCCAAACTGAGGCATGACAGCTGATGATGGAGGAAGTCAAGGAAGTGGTCCCACCTTCTGTTGCGCCTCATGGAGGGAAGAGGCTAAATTAAATTAATCAAGTGGCCTCTCTTACTCTCTTAGTGTGTGTGTGTGTGGTTGTTTTACTGAGGAGTACGTTTTTTTCTTGAGACTAGGATCTGTTCTCCTTTTCTATTCATTTTCTCAGTATTCGATAGATGTCAGTTCTCCTTGCCTTTTCAGTTCAAAAGCAACAAGTGAATACATTTATCAGGAGCTCATTCCAGGGTAGGAGGCTGCTTTCAGAGACAACAGACTAAAGCCAGACCACCTTGTCTAGTTGGAGCTTTGTTGCAAAGAGAAGAGGGGCTATGAAAGACCAGGAGAGATCTCATGATGGTTTCATTTTAGCTCTGTTTGTTCCTTTATGAGAGAGTCACTCAAGTCCTCAATGACTTGTAAATCTGCACCTGTTAAAGAAGTGAATTCTTTTGTGAACACTTTTGTTCTACCTAACTGCATAAGATATGTGTACCTGAAATGATGTTTTTTAAACGCTTTGGTGATCAAACTATTTAATCCTTGAGCCCATGCTCTTTAACATTAGTATTGATTCCCTACCCCTGGGGGTATATGTTGTATGAACCTTCCAAAAAACACAGAGCAAGTCAAGGATCTGTTGAGTCAAAATCTCTGGATCAGAAACTTAAGAATCGCAAGTTTGAGAGTACATGCCAAACTAGGAATAAAGAACATGAAACTGCAAATTTGAAGAATAGCCCTTCTTCTCTGTTCCCTGGATGTCTCTCATTTTTTAAATTTAGCAAAATATCAAATGATAGCTGGTTGTATGCCATGAGCACTAAGAACATTCAGTCCTACTAAGTAGTGTGGATGTAGGAAACATTGAAAGAAATCTTCTGATCAGTTCATTAGGTCATTGAGTCAGGAAGCATTTGGTGTTAAGCTGTACCATCTCTGGAGCCACTATGATTGGGTCTCCATTGAAGGCAAATATCCCAAAAATCATTGACTGAGGATTCCACCAATTTGGTCTCATGCTGGTCTGCCTGCTTGTCCTGGGCACTGGAGAAACACGTCCTTTGGTTTCCTAGTGGATCTTTAAGGAAATGACTCACAAATCATCCAGCTTTTTCGCATGTCTAAGGGGTGATTTTACTGGCAGCGAATGTCTACAAAGGAACTGGCAGATTGGAATAGGATCACCACTTTGCCTTCTAGAGATGTGTTGGTCTGCGCCCTTATTACCCTGGATTTTTCTTTTAAAGATTTATTTATTTATGCATGCAGAACTGGACAATAGGCCAGAGGTGTAGGGGCAGTGAGAGGATTCACCAGCGATAGAGCAGGGAGTAGAACAGGCAGACTGATGAAGTACACTGCTGAGGGAAGCAGCGGGAGGGTCAGGAGAGGACTGGAGTGCCATGTGGTCACCTCCGGGCAGTGATCGAACTCATGCTGATGTGGCTTTAGCTTCTTAGTGTTGTGCTTTAACCTGAGTGCCACCAGGGAGGACCCACCTCCCACCCTGGATTTTAAAGAACAAAACAGCCAAATATCTTCTTCCATTGTTGAGAATAATTAGATGAAAGTCTTGCTTACGTATTTAAATTTGGAGGTAGGATCCATACTTACAGACACTAAGTCTCAAACAGTAAATAATATTCCACTTTCAGGTATTTATTAGAGCCAAAGGAGGAATTTGAAGGGATAATGGTGGATAATAGCAATAATGATATTAGGAAATATTTAAGTGGTATAGGATGCCCGGCAATGATCTGTTGCGTCTCTTTTTATCCTTTTAACAACCCTCTGAGAATGATGAGAATTCACTCATTTTTATAGGTGAGGAAACTGAGCTTACATTGAGACTGGTAATTTATCAGGACAGCCAGGAAATGGTGTAGGCTTAGGACCATGGCAGTCTCTCCTCAGAACTACCATACTAAGTTGTGGGGGTGTCTTTTATGATCAGGAACAAAATAGACCATTGCCCTGGAGTTTCATATCTTACTCAGAAACATGCTGTTTTCTAAGGGGGTGAAACTGAAGCAGCCTCTCTCTGTTCTGCAATACTTAGAATCCAGCCTGCTTAGCACCTGGCTCAGAATCCTTGTTTCAGAGTCAAGTCCCACCTCTCCCTTACTGATTGTGAAATATTGATTACGTAGTTCAACTCTGAGTTGCTTCCACTATTAAGAGGGCATGTTAATGTCTCCTTCATATGGCTGTTTTGAGGAAGACGAGATACGGGGTGTGCAGAACTAACATGAATTCCCAGTATATATCACCATCACCAGCCATAAACTCTCCCCTCATTTTCCCAGCTCTTTCTGGTCATTGACTCGCTGTGATCTTTGTTTCCTTAGAGTTACCTGAGCTCTGAACTCCATGAAGTAGAAGGTTCCAAATGCAGAATCATACCCTGTCTCTTTTATTCACTAGCTCAGTGGCCTCAGAAAAGTGCCCTCAACACTATTAACATAGGCAGGTCTGCTAAGCTAGAAGCTGGTAGGCCAGGTGCTTACCAAGCACTTTGAGCCAAATATTCACACCAGTGCTCTCAAACCAGGGATAACTTTTTAAAATGGACATTCCCTTAAAAAGTAATCAAAGAAGCATCTGCCCACAATGAGACAGAACATTGCTCCCACTTTACCATTGAACAGATACAAAGTGAACTTTGTGATTTGCCTTCCTTGCTGGTGAGTAGCAAAGATTGGATTCCACCCCATATCTTTAATATTCCAAAGCCAGTTGGCCACCTGCATGCTGTGATTGCCATAGTATTCTAGTTTATGGTGAAGTTGATGAGATAGTATATGGCAGGGCTTGGCAAATTCAGAAGGCTTGGCTAGAGGCAAAGGCTATTGCCATTGTTGGTTTTTTTTTTTTTTTTTTT
This sequence comes from Condylura cristata, assembly GCF_000260355.1. NCBI lineage: Eukaryota > Metazoa > Chordata > Mammalia > Eulipotyphla > Talpidae > Condylura > Condylura cristata. The sequence goes on from NW_004567105.1 coordinate 44,727,156, forward strand.
TTTCTGTATGTTGCTGAGCTAGGAATAAGTTAGTAGTATGCAGGAGAGAGCAGAAGTAGAACAGTTAGCATTGTAGTGGGGGTGGTAAGTGAGTGCAAAAGGGTGTCAGAACAGCTATCCACAGTGCTCCTTGATTTCAAAGGTCTGACCTGTTGGGTTGCGACATTACATAAATGTCTCCTGACCCATCTCAAAAATTGGACATCTCTGAATTTAATTAAGATCAATTAGACATTCCTCCTATTGTTCCAACACAGTACCTTATTTGTTTGAAAAGAGGGAAGTTCTCTATGACCTGAAAACTTCCTGTTTTATCTACTGCTTTTCCTCATGAGGAATAAAATGTCACATAAAATAATAAAAAACAGATAATGGTCTGTTAGCTGGATTACATGTTTTTCTGTAAGCATTTTTCTCAAGACTAGTGGTCAATATTTCTGAGCTACTTCCTTCCATATTTCCCTTGAAGTCCAACCCGAGCCTTCCCTGTGGCGTGTACCTGAGATGGACAGGCCTCCAACAGTAGTCGGTCTCTGAGACACGAAGCTGTTCACTTTCATCTCTTCTCAATTTGAAACATACAGAAGTAGGCTAGTTACTTGAGTGGTCAAGCCAGAAATTCAGAAAATAGTTTTGGTGAAAACAGCAAACTTGATAGTTAGAGAGAAGAACCATCAAGTAGATTTAGCATCTTCACCTGGGCTCTAACTCAATCCACCAAGCTTGAAAGCTCATATGTGATTTAGTCTATAAACTACAAGTTGTTGATGTTTCACAGACTCAGAATCACACTGAGGAGCTTGGAGTTGTTTTTCCAAAGTTTTGCCTTCCTCCCTTTGTTGCCTAAAGTACTGTTTCTGTGATAGTATTCAAGATTCCCAAGCACTAAAAAGCCTGTCTATACTGTTTCACTATATTCCTGGTCGTTTTAGAGGACCTTAGTTGTAAGCTGAAAATACCTAAGATTAGTTCTCGGCATGAAGAGTAGTGTAAAATATGTACTTGGTACATAATAAGCAGTCAGTAAAATGAGTTTTTGTTATTGTTATTACTGTCATTACTAAAGAAGTCATCGAGAGAATCTCATCCATCTTTCTCTTTGTTTAGGTGAAGTGTGTAGGTTCAGAGAGATAAAATGACTTGCCACATTTGCACAATTCATTCATGACAAGGTCATTAATAGAATCCTGTGTTGTGTCTAACACTCCTGCATCATCTCAGTGTTAAACAGATTGCTTGAGGCCACTTTGGATTCTGCCTACCTTTTTATTGCCCTGTTGGGTGAGTCCCAGTATGGAGCTATTTGGAAACTGGAGCCTTCAAAGAGTGAGAAGCAGCCAAGGAAGGTTGAGCACCTTGATGTGTGTCTCAGATTCTATTCCTGAGTTTTTACACACATCCTTTTCCTGGCCTCCCACTTCGACTCCGAGTTCCCCAAGAACTCACCTTATAATGTCTTTAGAAAAGAAGACAAATCTTTGGATTTTTGTATGGTTGTTCTTAAAGGTTGGGGGGTGTATGTGTATAATCAGACTATTAAGGAAAGAAAATCCATAGAGAGCTATAGGGCCCTAGAAAATGTTTTCTGTGTAGCAGTTTCTCTGCCACACAGTGTGTAAGGCAATTATCTTTGGAGGGGATTCCATAGCCTTGCTTGGGCTTCCCTGGTGTAAGATTTATTGTTGGCTGGATTGGGTGTTCTTTATAAGAGCATTTACTCGGCATCTAAAGCACTGTCAAGAGTGCTACTTCCTGAATGCTTTTGAGGTTGCAACTGCTAAGCTTCATTTTCCCGTCTTAGAGATATATTTTTGAAATGGTATGCAGGGATTTGTAAGGCCTCGTGCTTCCCATTGACACTGACAGGAGTTGCACTATTAAAACCCCAGCCTGCTGCTGTGGAAATTTACCCCCGAAATGCCCAGAGCCCTCCTTCAGGCTGGGCTGGCCCACACATGCCGAGGCTTCCTGGAGTGGGGAGAGGGCCCGGGAGTGCACCCCCGTTGTTTCATGTGAGTCATGCCAGCTAATCAATCTCAAAGTGAACCTACTTAAACAAAGGCTGAGCGAAAGCTCCTCTTTTCCCTTTTTTGTTTCCCCTCCCTTTTATATGGATCTCCTGAATGCCAGAGGAAAACTTGAGCTGCAAGTCAGCTAAATATACTGTATCATGAAACCTTAGGGACAATTGAAATGGGAACAGTGGCCCTTTACTGCTAAGAAGGTGTTTTATTGAAACCGTGCCGACATGCTCTCCCCGGAGAGGGAGGAAAAAAGAAGGCAAGATGCCCGATGGTAATACAGGTTGTTCTCTCAGGCGAGCTAAAACACGGCAGAGTCTGGCGCGCCTGTGCTCAGAGCTAGCAGGCAATAGAATAGACAAATGTGCGTTTTTACATAAAAGTGCCATATTTCACTGGCAGCACCCCCACCCCCATTTTTTAAAGCGTCTTAATTTATATATTCCAGTTAATAGTTCATTCCATGTCCTTTCTCTCTCCAGCTTTTAAGAGTTGTCTTTTGAATAAGTTGAGATAGTCGAATTTTCTAATCCTGGCAGGCTTGCCAGCAGAGGGCAGGCGTAAAGAAGGTTTTGACATGAAGGTGTGTCAACCTAGGGTCACAGAAGGGTGGTGGTGCCTGGGAGGGAGATCCCTGAGCATTGTTCCTGGGCAAGATGGAACATGCTCCCTGGGCCTCTGCAGGCCAGCGGCACATCCCAGATTTCCAGAAAAGCTGACTTTACTAAATAGAGGTGGTCAGTTGCCTTTATCTGATATTTAGCGATTTCTACATAATTAAATGCTAAAAAATATATACATTAAAAGGTAATTTCTTCCCCCAAGTATCACTTTTTCCTTCCCCTTGAGTGACCCTGTTCTGGTTATGTTTAAAATCAAGGGTTTGCACTTGGGTGTGCCATAAATGCTGTCACTCTTCAGAGGGGAAATAAGGATTCACACTTCATGGTAGTAGAGAGGGTTCTTTTTTCCCTGAGATCCAAAGGATAAAGCTCTTTGGGAAATGTTCTCCTGCCCTCAGACATGTGCTTCTTTGAGAACCTTGTGCACTTCAGTGTAATCTGTTCTAACCTTATGGCAGAAGCAGTCCATTAATACATTTTACATTATATTAAAACAAGGGATTATAGTTTTATCACAAATGAGAGTAATTTGTTACTGTCAATCAGATGCAGAGTTCGGATAGACTGTTGCCGTTTTTCTTTTCTATGACTTTGTTTACCACTGATTTTTTTTCTAGAAATTCATTTTTTTTCTGATTAAAAAAAAAGCCCAAACTAGACAAAACATCCACAACCACCCATTACACTCCTCTAGCCCTGTTCTCACCCTACCCCAACTTCACCTCTGGTAACCTCATGTAGGTTTTTAGTGTCCACTCGTTTATTTTTATTTTGGCTTATACATTTATCTGGTTAACATCCATGTATTACACATACATAATCATTCAATGTCTTCAGCTTTCTGATTAATTTTGCTTTACATTATCCCAAGCTCCTTCCATCTTGCTGCAAATGGTAAAATTGCCATCATTCCTGATAGCTGAATAATGTGTATTCTCATGTGGGTATATACCATACCGGAGTAGTTTATAATGCCTTTACATTTAGAGTCAAGAATTTGGGGGGGGGGGGAAGAGGAGAAGGAAGAGTAAATAGCATGTTTATAAGTCACCTCAATGTTGACATGGCATGCTCTGTCTATATAAATTAGCCAGGAATACTGGCATTATAAAATGTTACGTAAAAGGTAGATGCTTATGGCAATTTGGAGGATGTAATAAAGTGAAATTTAAACTACTATGAAACAGCAAGAACTCAGTCTTTTCCCTTGGCCACATGGGTGCAGAAGAAAACAACATAATTAGCTTCACTGTCAACATAGACATAACCCACATATACAATATCTGTATTGTGCAAACTGCCTCAAATCCCTATAGATGAATGTTGTGCTAATTTATATTTTTAAGTAGAAGCACTGCTTAAGTCAAGAAGGAACAGTGGTTCCTCATGGATAAATGCCCAAATCTCAGAAATGGGCATTGCTGGTGTAATGTGGTTCCTTTAATTAGCTGCCTGGTTGGCAGTCTTTGGGGATATGAGAAATTCTCCTCGCTCAGGTCATCAAGCTAGTTACTGGAGTGAGGGGCTTCAATTTTGTATGTCTATTGTTTCAGCTTTCTCTCCCTAGCCATAGAATCAGTCGGTGGAATTTCTTTAAGTTCTGTCATTGCAGAACATGTTCTAGGTAATCCACCAAATTAATTGGAAAAGGGAAAAGAAAGAAATGTTAACGCAGGTATTGTTTGGAAGATGGTGAATTCAATTAGGTTTGTGGCCTCATCACACAGCTGATTTTCAACCCATCAAATTGTTCATCAATTTTTATTTCATTTACTCTGATATATCAGTTTCTGGTTAACAGAAATTGCATTCCTTTCCTGTGAGTGCATGGTACCACACATGATTGTACCTCAGCCCATCTCCCCTTTTCAGTGTCACTTAGAAATATGTGTGCCGATGCCCATTCACCAGGCCTCCTTCTAGCTATTTCGAAGCAGCTTCTGGCAAAAGAAGGAGCTCACTTGGAGCTGAGGACCACGTGGGAAGCACCATCACTGGTGTCTCCTTTGCAGCCTGGCCATTCATCAGTGTGTGGGAATAACGTCCTGACAAGATGCGCCATCTGATTCTTCCTTTAATACATCTTATCTCCATTCTCAGCTCTGAATGGGCAGTAAAACCTTTCACTTTCTTCTACGTTCAAGGCTAAAGCTCAGCAGAACTAAATATAATACATTATTTTAGTCCCAGGTGTGTTATTTGGTGGTTAGAGTTTGGTGTGGGATCATAGTAATCTGTTCTTAAGTACACAGCCAGCTGTGCAATGGACTCATTTAGCAACTGACAGGTTTCTTAATATGTGGTGTTTGAACAAGCACTCTATCTGTTGTGGGTGTTAGGATGTGGGCATCAAAAATATTTTTAAGTGTGATATTTTGCATTTCCTTCATTCTTCCTTAAACATTAGTCTCTTCCCATACTTCCCCCACCCCCTCAGATATTCAGTTTTTATTATCATGTCCTTTTCCTGTTAATTATCTACTTCCCCTTTGGCCTATGGTTAAGGCTATATTTAATTCTTAGAGGAAAAAAAAAACAAACTCTGCCTTCTTGAATCTCAGTTTTTCTTCCATATAATGGGGATTACAATTTCTATTCAAGTTATGACAACTAGATAGGGTTGTAATTATCTAACAGATAATGTTCTGAGTAACCTATTCTAAAGCCCCCACAATCCAAATAGTGCTGCTGCTTGGTTTCTGGTTTTTGGTTTTGTGGATTTTTTTTTTTTTCCTTTCTGACCCACCCTTTCCAAAGTGATCTGGACCTGAGTTTTGATGATAAATAAATGCCATTATGTAAGTCTTCTACATCAATGTGACTTTTATTTTATTTTATTTGTACTCCAGCTATAGACATTTTTTACTAAATTCCAAGTACAAGGCAGGTAAAAAGGACCACATGGAAGGGGATCTACAGTCCAGAAATAAGCAAAAGTGGCCCAGGCATAAGGAGCTTATCCGGGTTTATCACTCATCTTCCACTTCCTTGCTTAGAAGTAGCATCTGCGTCACCTTGTCTTATTTGGAGACAGGGTGGGAAGGGCTCCAGGTGTCCTTTGAGTTAGCTTGCCCAACCACCTCTGTCTCTGTCACCTCCCCTCTCAAGCCTCTAAATACCACCTCCCCAAAGGACCTTCCCAGACCTCTCTCCTGCTCCCACTGATCTCCCTTTCTCCGGGGCCCCATGGTGCTTAAATCCACCACCATACAATTTAGTACTTGTACAACCACTGCATTGCATCACTCTCTAATTATTTTGAGCAAAGCTGTCACCACAGCTGGGTCATAAACTTGGTAATGTTTGTTGTTTGTTTGTTTATTATTTGTTTTGATGCTCCTGGAGACTATTAACTGATAAACACTGACCTGCAAAGGAGGAAGTCAGACTTATAAAAACCATGCATACGTTTTAAGTGATACTGCATGTAGAACTACCTTTTTAAAAAAATAAGTTGCTTATTAAAAGTGCATCTGATTTTGTTCAGACATGAAATCTCAAATTAATTTCAATACTTTTGAAAAAAAATACATGTATTTTGATATGACCATTTCCTTATTCTCACTGGGTATTGGTTGGAGAGAACTTCCTATATTTTTATATCCGGTCTTTGGGGCCCTGCTATGCCTCCTGAAGGAGTGCCATGTCTTGTAAGAGTCAGAACTCTACTGAATCTGGCAGATATAAGTAAGTCCCTCTCCCGGCCAACCCCCCCACCCCCAAAAAAGAACACCCTGGCTCTTGTTTGAATATTCATGAGAGGGTGGGGTCACAGTTTTGTGACCTGAAAAAATCCCATTAATAAATTTGTTATCTGTCACAAAACACTTTAGGGTGGAGAGCAATCTGTACTCACCCATTGAACATCTGATCATAAATTGACAGGCAACCGGGCTTTGTATTGTTTGCAGCCAGATTAATGGGGGGAATTGTCTGCTCCCCTTTCTCCCCTCTTTATTGAAATCCAGGCATTTGCTTGATTGGAAATATTGGAGGTATTTGCTTGATTGTTAACCTACTTTGTGTTTGTAATACCCTTTATTATTTCAAATGGAAAAAACATTTCAAGCGAAACTCCTAGAATTACTAGTTTAGGATCTGTGGGCGCCTTTTTAAAAATCGAGGTGAAATAGGTAATCATTATTGATGTCACTACTCGTCTACCTCGAATATTCTGAGAAAATTTAAATGTTAAACGTTTTTGTTGTTTGTTGTTAAGTATAGGCCAAGAAGTTTTTCTCTAAATTTAAATATGGAAAAGAGGATTTCTAGCACTGCCGAAATTGACTAAATTAACCTGGCACTTCCATGGTGCCAGTTGCACCAACCAAGTTTAGCATATTGGTGACTTTTAAAAAGCACTATCCTAGCTTTAAATAGCATTAAAGAGCAGTGCCTATTTCTGCTAGAGGTCATCTTTAAAGGGACTATTGAGAGTAGCTTTTATTGTCGCTGTTGTTGTATAAATAAGAAAGGAATTTAAAGAATTATGTCTTCGGGAACGTGTGGCAGATGCTCTCTTTAGCAGCTGTCGTTCTAGAGGGGAAGTGCTTGGTACAGCGACGAGGAGGCACGTTTGGCTGTTATTTATTTCAACCCCCTAGTCGGGTTAGTTTTCCTGCGCGTACACAAGCACACTTTGCGAGCCGAACTCTTGGAAGGGAACGGGAGGGCGGGGGGAGAGACCAAAGCATGCTTAAGCCCTAGACGTGAAGCGAAAGTTCTCCGGCAAAGGCAGTTTTCGAGGAAAGCGCTTCTCGCGCTGCCTCCGAACTCTGCATCACCTTCAGATTCTAAACAGTTGCTCGGAGCAGTCCGGTGTACGCTGGAGCGCCGGCTCCCCTCCTTTGCCTCTCAGGTTTCTCTGAAAGGTTAGGACAACTCTTTGTCAGTTCCTAACACGAAACAAACACGCAACCAAACCCAAAGCCCCAAGCCGGCAACCCCGGCCCGGGGAGAGATGCGCGCCGTGCCCGACTTCCCAGACGTCAGCCGGAGGCAGGTCAAAGGGTGAACAGCAATTAAGTGGAGTTGCTCTCGAGACAAAAGCGGGGTTGCACCGGCGCGTGAT
>NW_004567105.1:44735100-44790100 GCF_000260355.1 Condylura cristata
CCCCAGCCCGGCCCGCGCGGGCGCCCCGAGCCGGCTCCGCGCGCCTGGCGGCTACATGGAGAGTGTCAGGTTGGTCCTATGATTGATCTTTGCCATTTTGCTCTCCTCCTGCGAGCTCCGCGGGGCCAGCTTCCTGGGGCCTCACTGGGGAAGGCAGGAGCGCCCGAGGGTTTCTAAGTTGAGTCGTTTTAAAAAATAATTATGGCAATCGCTGTTTACCAACTTGGGTGGGAGTTGCGCTCTGGAAGTGGAGCCAGGGAGGGAGAGGAAGGGTGGAAAGAAGGAGCTCCGGGCCTGTGGGTCCAGAAGAGAGAGCACCCCCCACCCCCTCCGCTTGTTTTTTTTTTTTTTAATTATTATTATTGTTATTTGTTTATTTTAAAGCAAAACAAAAAACAACAACAAAATCATGGTTGGGGTGTAGTTCAGAGTTGGAGGAAGTCCTGCTTGTGTGTTTCTCTCGTGCTCACGCGCTCTCTCTTTTTCGTTTGTGATTCGTTTTCGGCTCGTCTGGCCTTCACGTAGTCACTTTGGTAAAGCCCTCGCCATCGCTCCATTCGTGGGACTGAGGACTTATCTGGGGTGTGATTTATGTCACTTTAAGAGCGTGTGAAGTATACAAGGAGTCTTCAGTCTCAGTGTAACCGCCGTGGATGTTTCTTTGCTTTTGATAGTTTATTTCTATATCGGTCTAAGCTATTTTCAGCTTAGCTGTTCATATTCAAGGAGTTCACACACGGTAAAGGGGTAGGGGGCTGATAAAAAACCAAGCGCAAAAGGTTGACAGCAAAGGGACACTCCAGCAGGTTGGGAAGTCTCAGCTTCTGTGGCATTACTTTGCTTGTTAATTAAGTAGTGAGTCGGGTTTGGGATAGGACGAGCTGAGAGCTGAAACTGTCACGGAGTGCACCCTTCTGAACCGGCTCTGAATGTAGCTATCTCATCTGTCAGAACTGCCTGAGAGATGGTCAGTGGAAAAGGAGACTCTCCCCCCCCCCCCAAGTGCCTTGATGGGAAGGAGGGGACCTTTCAGGAAGTGGGTGGTAAAGTTTTAGAGCAAAGTAGTATAGACTCTTCCTCTTTGGGATTAACTCCTTCACGGCCTGCCAGTGAGAAGTAAAATATCTAATAATTTTATATTCTCGTCCACACAGACCAAATGTTCTAATCAAGCCAATTTTAAAATGCAAATCACCTAATTTCCATAGATTCCAACATTCTGAAATTGACACATTTGGGGGAAAAATTAAGCCTGATAACAGGAAATATGAATCATACTATCAGTGACTAATCTGCTTAAGAAAAAAAATGTTGCGTTTTTTTATCATTAGGAAGTCAGTGTTAAAGAAGACATTTTTTTAAGTTTAAAACAAGTGAAGTTTTTATTTTAGAAGAGCGCCTGTTTGCTTTTTTTTGTTGTTCATTTGTTTGTAATAGATTTTTCAAGAGGAATGTGTGTGTGCAGTCAAAGGTGGTTTATGTGGTAAAATGTTCAAGCTAGCATGTCATTGTCAAAGCCTCAAACACGATCACATTAAGATGCTAGTTTAGGATTTGAAGTGTTGCTGTTATTGCTTAAAAGAATCACAAAGCTTTCTTCAACATTAAGACTCATCACTTAGTAAACCAAATGAAGACAGGGAAGTACATTCCCCTAATTAATAACCTTAGCATGAATTGAAAAAGGTCTACTTCTATTTTATGTGAGTCTTTGTAACTACCTGACACATTTCACTGAAAAGTGTGTAAAAATGAAACCAAAATACAGACTGCCTAGCCAGAGACACTGACTGACTTACTCTGGGATGTGATAGAGCTGAACTGAAAACGGATTGGGCTGACACTTGATAATCAAAGTTGATTTATTGTTCATTAGTACTGCATTAGCCCTTTCAGGCAAGACAGTTATTTGTGTAGTGGCCTGTCAAGAGCGAGACTGCAAGCACCTGTCATTTCTAAGGCATGAGATAAGTAACCAAATATTAAGGTGATGCAAATAAAAATACATTGCACTAGGAAAAGGGCCTGTTTGTGATCATAAAATCTGTCTTGTAAAAAAAAAAAAAAAAAGCGTGAGTGAATATCAAACTACAAGAACAAATCTAGTAAAAGGTTATTATTACTATTTTTTTTTACCCTAAGGATCATTCATAGAACAAAAGTAATGGGATTTATGTTCTCCTATTTGCCCTAAAAAACTTTCTTTCCTACCATATGTACAGCTTAGATCACAGAAAGTTACTTAAGGAAATGAGAACCATAAGATGTCAGTTATTGAATCTGAGTAATTGAAGGAAGGTAGGCTTCCTGTTTGTGTTGTGCTTTTAAATAAACATATTTCATTAAATGAAACTCTTCTAAGCATGGGCTGATTATATGAAAATGTGATGACATCATAGCTTAGCTATGATAATGTTGGATAATAACATCAAGTGCGTTTTCTGCAGTATGTTTCACTCTCGATTTTTTTCTTCCCTCGCAAGAAGGGAATGATCTCATGACATATATTAGAAAACAACTAAGTGTCAAAAGAAAACAAAATTAGTGAACTTTTGTCTGCAGCCATAGAAGCACGAATTAATTCATATTTTTCCAGAGAATGGAATGGAAACATTCTGCATGAGGATATATAGTGTATTGTCTTCTCTGAATTTTCATTTGACAGGGATTTTAAAGGCTGTGATCTTAATTAAATCTCAACTAGCTGAAATAATGCATCTAAAGGCATGCAGCGTTGCGTAACCTTGCTCAGTTGGTAAACCATAAATCATCAGAAAGCTTATGATAGGAATGGTTGGCTTGATTTTTTTTTTGTTTGCAGTTAAATGTACCTTAAAAACAAAACCCTCACCATCGCTGCCTTGTATTTGCACGTTGTCAGGAGCTGTCACTTGAAAGATAAACTCTTTCATGACACTGACCAGTTCTGCAACTTTTCAGTCACCCTCCACACAATTATTGCACAATACAGTGAAATTAAAATCCAGATTAATTAAAAGAAATGAAATTCCAGCTTTATCTTGACAAATGTGGCAAAAGTGTGTTTGAATTACTATGTTTCTGATATAATCAGGAGAGAATGTGACCAGCTTCTCAGCTTGGAGCAAAATTTGAATGGGCAAAGGAAAAGAAGATTGGAGAGATTCATGTTATTTGTGGTTTAGTTATAGATGGAAATTATTAAAGAGAAACTTAAAATCTATGCTGTTGGTAACTAGGCCATTATAATAGCCAGTTAGAATTCACTTCAGGTATTCTTTATGATTTAGAAGTGAAGAACAGTGTAGCAACAGTTGACCAGGAAAGGTTTGAAGAATAAATTCATAATTTGTGGCTTTGTGTGTTCTATGGTAAAATATGAATCTGCTGACAAGGAGTGAGAGTCATTAAATAGTTTAACAAGTCCAGGTTTTACAAATTCTGGTGCTTATAAATACTGGGTTATTTACTTTAAGTACCTTTTAAACAGATGTTTTTAACTGCTATTTTGTTATTGTTGTTTCTATATTTGCTGTAGTAGAAGAAATTATCTGCATATGAAAATTTAGAAAACTAACTTATGTTGTATTGATTGCATTTATCTTTGTACATAAAATTCATAGCAAGCTCATAGGAGTTGTATACTCATTAGCTATAGATCTTTGGGGGGCAAAGAAGAGTGTATGTAGATTTACATGTACCTGTATGGCTAGATTTGGGCTAGTTTTAACTTCCTAAGATGAATTTGCTTTTGTTTGGAGAAAGTTCGTTTCTTGGAAACAGCATATTTCTGGACATTTGTTTTAGTCACTTTCAGCGTGCATGATACTTCCCCCCCCCCTCATAAATTGCATTCTGCATTCAGCTTTATTTTCTTAAATTTGAAAAATGAAAATACAGCTAATCCCCCTACCCCTGACCTCTCACCCCTGGCTTGCATATTATAAGTTCCTGATTTCACTGCAATAAGCTAACCTGGCCTATTCTTTAGGACTTTAGGGGGAAAATATTCTGAGCCCCTATTACATCCTGGCAGTTTAAAGAGAAATTAATTTAGTATAAGAAAAATGAACATTGAACACATGCCTTGTGCCTCATTTTCAGATGCGGTTAAAAGAAGCTAATCAATGGTACATTTTTTATGAATATCTTAGTATCATGTTTTAATTTTAAAGCTTTATCTTGCCCTTAAATCTGAAACATCATTGTTCAAATAACTGAGAACAAGGTAAATCAACAACATCAAAAAGGTCGGCTTCTGTGATTTCTCAAGGGCTTGTTATTTTGTACTTCCCAATTCTATTTGATGTCTTGACAAAACAAGATGACACAGGGGAGAATACATTAAATTTTGATTTTTTTCATCTAACCTGTTTCAGTTGTGGCAGCTTAATTTCTTGTACTTTTTCCTGAAGATGGCTTTTTGTACAATTACTCTAATTGTCACACCACTGCCTAGGCAGGGCCTCACGGGTTTCCCATTTGCCTTGATTTTAGTAGGCATATTTGAACATATTTTGACCTTTAACACTTAGGGAGCTTTTGGTTGGGCTTTGTCTTCATTAGAAATAAATCAGTGAATGGTGAGATTGTCAAAGAAGCAACTGATGTTTTCTCATTAGAATCTAATTTGCACCCTTTAACTTAACTGTGATGCATAAGGTGAAGGTGTTGGAAATAGGCGTGAGAAACTGCACCGTTTGAGAAACTTAAGTTGTAATTCTAAAAGAAGTGATTGCACCTTAAAGAGGGCCTTATGAAGGGTTGGAATCATCTAATTTTGGCCTACCTGCAGATGTAAATCCAATTATAGTCCTTGCCTTCTCTATCTCAACAATGTAGAAAAATATACACATTTGCGGTTAAACTCCATATATTTTCTGTGCTGGTGAAATCAGGAAGCAGAGCTATGACTATAATTCTTAGACTTAGAAAACTGTTTTATTAACAAGAAAGAAACATTTTATTTTTCTCTATGTAACAATAACCATTAACCTACCAGTACATTTACAAGTTATCTTTCGTTACTGTAATCATGTCTGTGTCTCAGATAGAATTGATACAGTTGCTATATCTCACTATTTTTGAATAATGCTTCAATTTAAGAGAACTTGGCCAAGGCCTCTTCCTTTTCTTCTCAAGAACTAAAGATCTGTGGGTAGAATCTTTTCTGAGGACCCCTCTTGGAATAGTTTGCCCTTCCTCCTATTTGCAGCTTAAAAACAATTTTTGTTGTGGTTACAATTGACTATGTCATAGCAGGTGTGATTTCACGTGCATGAAATTGTTTTCTTTTCCTTCTACCACGATAGAAGGTTGAGGAAGGAAGAGGTGTTTTTTCTTAATAATAATAATAATAATAACAATAATAATAGTTGCTAGGTTGAAAAGATCAGTTCTTATTAGATGATTATTTTCATGTGCAGCTTCTATTGTTTTCTGCATTTAACAGTTGCTAATGGGAGAAGTGATTTAATTTACGTAAACTTTACATTTTTATGCAAATGAAGCTGATATTTATTAGAGCTAAAACAATTATGCTGGCACTTAGTGAAGTAACCTTGTATGCATGGGAAATATTGGAGGAGAGCAGTTGAAGTTCTACTAATGCCATGGCTGTAAACAAATATGAATCTATGCCACTTTTAAAATTTAAAGACAAAAGAGTGGGGAGAGCTTTGCTAGAAATTGCTTATTATACTTGATAACCTAAAATAACTCCTGATTGGCAGACAAGCCTTGGCCATACAATTCTCCCTGAAAGAAAGATAGCCTTTCCTGATAGACTATAATAAACAAAATGATAAAAAATGAAATGCTAATTGCATTTTAAAGAGGTTTTTTTTCTAAAATTTTAATAGGTGGTTGTATTGTTACTGAGAGAACAGTTATGCTAATGACTGACTACTTAGATGATTTTGCATTAATATAATAACCATTACCTGCCTTAATGCTTTATACAGTATTGTGGCAAAATAGCTAAGTCTAAAAGAGTCATACAAAAAGCAGAAATCCATAATGAAACAGAATTATGCTTTCCACATGAATAGCATGCTTTTTTATTTTTTGAAGACTGAAATATTATGTCAGGAATGTATTTTCTTTCCTCTATGATATAGCTACCTTACGTGTGTGTGTGTGTGTGTGTGTGTGTGTGTGTGTGTTCCTAAATGCGGTGGGGAATACATAAAAGCTTTCTAACTTTTCTGTTTGCTGATATACACCTTGTAGCCATTGGCTTATTAACTGTGGAAGTTGTTGTGTTGTGTTTTGTGGGGGATAGCAGTGGCGTCTCTTTTACACAAGATAGCTTTGTGGTCATATAAAATTTGGCCTAATTATTTTTTTCTTTTTCTTCCTTTTTTCATGGAGCCTTTTTCTTTGGTTTGATCTTGATGTTCAGGAGCCTGCAATTTAATTTGTTTTGCTTGGTTATATGATGAACTAGGTAACACTACCTAACTTTGTCAGTTACCTTCCAAGCACAGAACTCTAGAAGGGCCTTTTCTGAGACATGCACATGGTGAATAACCAGAAATTAAAAATAGTTTCTACATTTTAAATTAAGAATGATGGAAATAAAGCAGCATTTAAAATTTTCTGTCCTCTCATTTTTATTATTTATACACATAACAGTTATGAGAAGATGTTGGTATATGGAATGTATATGTCTCTGTACTGGGCAGTAGTATAGTTAATGAGTATAAACTAAAGAGAGAGAAAAAAGTGGTAATATGTTATTTTCAGTATTTATATTGCATGATCTCCACTCCAACCCAGTTCCTCCAGTGGACTCCCAAACTAGAAATAAGTGTTGTTTCTATGGATGTTTGTTTGTTTACTTTTTAGATTGTTTCCCCCCTCAATCCCTAGTTGGGACAGATAGTGATAATGATAATGTTATTTTCATAGTCTCTTAGCATTCATGTGAGATAAAGTAGTCATCTTGGAGTAAAAGGAAACTGTATGAGGCAGAATTTACATAGCAGCATAGAGGCTTTTAGCAGCATTTGTGGGTGCTGAGGCTGTCTCCCCGTGGCTGGTATTAGGGAGCAAGCAGGCCTGTGCTGACAGCCCCGCGGTGGCCCAAGCACAGCTGTATTGCTGCTGTTCTGCAGGTTTGTGTGCACCTGGGAGCAGCCACACCCAAGTGGTATCAGTCAACAGTGTATCATGCAGGGTGCTTTTTTTTAATTCACAATTTCCTCTTGAAACTCAACTAAAGAGTGTTAACTGTGTGTGTTTTTTTAATTCAGTTTTGTACGCTAGCATTCTTTAAATGTCTGCCAGAAGTTTAATTTGAATTTCTGATCCCTGAAGGCAGCTAGACAGAATCATTCTAGTTCTTTATAAATTGCCTTCTATGATTCATTGTTAACTCATAAAACATACTCATTTCTATATACTCAAACAGTTAAGGTAGTTATAGCATCGGGAATATAATTTTTTTTTGCATTATATTTAAATTGTCATTTGAGAAAGAAATCAGGAATTAGCTTAAACTCCCAGTTAAGGCATGAGCCCTGCAGCACCAAAAAACATCAGAAATTAATGTTTTTATCTCAGGGATGGTAAGATAGATGTCACAGAATTGGGGGGAAAAGTTTAGTTTTGACTGAGTACTTGCAAAGAGGGGCCCATAAATATTAGAACTCTGTAGTTAAAAACTCACATGACTGTTTTAAATACTATTGATTTAAACCACTGGCTTGATTTTATGAATCAAAGTGTAATTTCCAAGCTTTGGCCATATTTCTCGATGCTAAAGCACTCTCTCTTGTGTGCCTTTAGCCGCTTTCCAGACATTCAACACAGGATTAAATGATAGTAGTTACAGTGATCAATAGGTTAAGACCGGTACAATCACTCTTGCCGCTAATGACCTCAGTAGTAATGGGCAATAAAGTGTGGGCTATAATAGCCTCTCGCTGGTACTGCATGCCCTTTGATTCCTAGTATTAGTAGGGACTAGCTACATAAGAAAGTTGGACATTGGGAGTTAAGGGAGTGGAGATGTAGGCTATAATTTTTAACTATTTAAAGCCTTAAACTGTGCTCACACTTCCCCCCCACCCCACCCCCCTTTTCTACCCCACAATGGTTTCTGATCTATTTTGGCCATATTTGCTAACATTCACCATAACCTATTTTTGTGACATCTCGGAGACAAAACTTTGGGGGGAAATCTTGGTTTATTACATTCATAAATTAAACTCCACTTTGGAGGTTCAGAGGTCACTGGTGTGAAAATACAGGTCCAGAGTAAAAAACTAAAGTTAAGGCCATCCCAATCCAGTCGCCTTACTTCTGATTACTCAGGCACCGATTACCAGGCTCAGGATTCCGTGGGCTTCTCGCTTCTCCCTCCTTTCCCTGTTCCCGCTGCTGTAAGTGCTTTATTACTCACCAGCACTTCCAGCACAATGTCCAAAGGGGGAAAAAAAAAAGGAAAGGGAGACTCAAGTTGAGTTTACTGTTCTATAACACAACTATGAAAAAAAAAACCGAATAAGCAAATCTGGAAAATTAAACTATTGGTTGTATATGTGGATGTAAAAATTATCTGTGTGTGTCAATACTTTCTATGATTCCCCTTTTTGTTTCTGACAGTGGAGAGATTAGTGTCCTCTTTTAAGAAGATCCCCACGATTTTACCAAAAAAGTGAAAAAAACTATTTAAGAATATGTTTTTGTTTTTTATTATTAAATAGATTTCATGGAAATCTAACTTACACACCACACAGTGTACTCATTTTAAGTGTATAGTTGGAAGAGTTCTGGCAGCTTTGTGCATCTATATGACAACTGCCCCAGTTAAGAAAAGGACATTTCCAACATTTCTCTCACCCCTAAAAGTTGTTTTGTGCCCCTCTCTACCATAGAATTTTTGCAGTTCTTTTAAAAATTAGGATCAAATGATTGTTTCTATGATGATTTTTGTTGTAACACTGTTAATTTCATGTTCATCACCAGTTTAGATCTTACACCACCCTATTCCTGTCTGTTTTCCTGTTCATCACCACCAGAAATTTGGCTCAAGAATATTTATATTGTACATCATCCAAGAAACGCAGAGGAAAAAAGAAACCTTAAACATGGTTCTTTTGTTTGCTTAATCAAGCCTCCCAGTATGATGATGCAACTCTCAAGGAAAAGTAAACTTCTATTGTGATGTGTTGGCCTCAGCAGCTCAAAAGATAGTGATTGGCACCCAATACATATTTAAAACTTCAAAAAGTTTCTTCAATAAGAAGACAAAGTAGACTGATTGGAATTAATTTATAGATGCTTAGATATTTCTATTATTTTTTTCTTGGTGTTGCCCTAGACTGAATGCAAGTTCACTGTTCTAATCATTGGTGATATTTTCCTGCTGCAAAGAATCTTTTTAAAAGGATAATTTATCCATTCATATACATCTGTCCCTTTTTGCATATAAAAATATTCAGACATGCCCATCTGTTTTAAATTACAAAGTATCTACATACATACTTAGGAGGCCACTGCACTAAGAAGGATTCATTGATGACCTTTTAGAGTTGGGCTAATGAAAATTTTTCAGTGTTCTCGCTGGTGTTTTCTAAACAATGTGAAACTTGGAAGTAAACATCCCCCCCCCAACAAAACCTGCCCACAACAGTGGAGATTGTTCAGTGTACATGAATCTGACCTTCAGGAACCATTTTTAGTTCATCAAAATTAGTGATGCTGAGAAATCGGGACATCAGTGCATAATGACTGTGAAATTAGGAATGAGAGCTCGCTATGCAAATGACAGGACAAATCATGTGAAAAAGTCAAGATAAACTGCATATTAAGACATTATGTTACATAAAATTAATACTGCATTTCTCCCTTTTGCTTACTTACTGCTCCCCTGAAAGATTTTTTAATTCTTTTATCTTCTGATCAGCTATTGTCTGTCGGATTTTTTTTTTTAAGTGGCACATAGGCAAAGTGCAAAACATGTTATTACCTTTTATTGTAATACATGAGATGACAGCAGATCTTTTTTAACAAAGTATATCCTTTACTGCTTCTAGCTTCTTGCTGTCACATGTTTGATTAGAAACCAAAGAAAAGTAAGATGCTTAAATATTACTGTTAGAAGACATACAGGTTTTGTCTTTTCTTTCATTGTTTTTTTTTTTTGCTCTTATCTTTTTATTTGGGGGGGTGATTTTTTTCATGAAATAGTCTTCTTGTATTACTGGGACTGACAAAATGGTTCTCATGTAGTCTGCAAATTAAACACAAGTGCAGTGATTATTTTGAATAGCTAAATTACATTCTAGAAAGCTTGCAGAATTCATAGCATTGTCATTAGGTATCCGCTTGAATACAATTTGTGTAACCTTGGCCAAGACAGCCTGTCATTTTAATGTCAGTGTTTTATCTGAACAAGACATCATCCTTTCAGATACAGTGTGCAGGTTCCTTGCAAAGATGCCCGTGCAGAAATGTGTTAACAGTTGCAAATATGAAATGCTATCAAGTTCATCACTGTATCTGTTTGTCACTGAAATGTCATGGAAAGCAGCTTTTAATGGTATCACACATAATATGAAAGAATTGAGACATCTCTATGCTGGGTGAATTAAGAAGGGTAGAAGGCACCACAGAAAGGGTCTGTGTTTAAATTAGGAAGGTGAATCCAAGATTCCACAGAGGAAGTGGATTAAGTTCGCTCCAGTTACAAAGTGATTGGTTCTCATTTGCCTTTATCCTTAAAACAAAATGCAAGTTAGGGTTAACTTTCTGCAGTTCATGTTGACTGCAGATTCTTCTTGATAGGAAATTGAAATCATTCTGTCCTGACTACAGATAGCATTTATTACGCGCTTTACTCTTTGTCTACTTCCAAGACTGCTGGAACACCTGACAGAGCTACAGAGCTTTCTTTCACCTCCCTTTATATAAATTAAGCTCCATAATAGGTTAAATAGGATTTTTTTGGCCACATCCCTTCTGGATGGCAATACACTGTATGAGAGAAATCGGTCAGTTCTTGACGCAGGCTGATGACAGACTGCCGTGAAACCTGGGAGGCTGAGTGCTGCATGTATGTGATTGTTTTGGCTTCCCATTTATCCTTCATTAACATTCTAGGTTCCCGTGTCAGTGGCTATGATGACACCTCAAGTTATCACTCCCCAGCAAATGCAGCAGATCCTCCAGCAACAAGTGCTGAGTCCTCAGCAGCTCCAGGTTCTTCTACAACAGCAGCAGGCCCTCATGCTTCAACAGGTAATTGTCCTTCCTCCTCCTGCCTTGTTGCCCACCACCCAGGACCCATCACTCCATTCAGAATTCCCCTCCACCTGAGTGGCTCCTTCTCCCACTGAAGAATAAGCAGAGCGGGGTGGGTGGTGTTGAACACAGTTCCTTCCTGAATAATCGATTGCATTTGCATCCCTGAAATAGAGGGACTCTGCCCAAGTGACTGTGGTTTCGGCCTAGTAGAGTACCCGGTGGACTGAGATTAGGGCTGTAATTGGACTTGGTAGAAATAAGATATTTTAGGCTTATTTGGCTTTACACTCTTTTATTTGGTAAGCCCAGAGGCTTCTAAATGGTGTGAATCAAAGCAAAACAGGGAGCACGTTGGGAGCAGGTTTAAATATGACAGCTTTTGAAGTCCAAGTTTCAACTCAGAAGCTTACAGAATTTTTCTCTTAAGCCTACAGAAACATTTTGGAGTTGCTTAATTTTAAGGTTGCAGATTTTTGCTTCTTTCATGTATGCTGATGCTGAAATGAACTCCTGGCTGTCATTGTGCCATGGGGACCTCATACTCAGAATACACTTATGAACTGAGAAGATGGGCTCTGGTGCTGTAGTGCAGGAGTGTCCAGGGTGAGGCTTTGGGGCCAGAAGGCAGAGGAAGCTGCCCGTGCGTGCCCTTGATGCTTTTCGGAACAGCCCGACAGCCCTCAGTGCTACCCAGCCCTGTCATTTGGAGAGCCTACCGCACGGGGCACGGTGGAGATGCACCAGACTCTCGCAGCAAGGGCATTCTGGCTTTGTTGTACAATCAAAGGTCATTCTTTGCCTTATTTTAATTAGTTTGTGTAGAAAATCGTATGTTTTTCATCAGTTCATTTTGGAGATTACTTTTCAAACAATAATGCCAAGAATAGTCAGTATGCACTGAATTTATTGTCAAGTTTTAAAGCAAAGGTCAGGCCATTGCAGATAAAAGGATGCTATTTTTCAAATCACAGTTTGTGTATGGCACTGAAAGGGACGTGGGTTGGTGCTGCCCTCTGGTACTTACCATCCTCTCTTTCCTTTGTAGCAGCAGCTTCAAGAGTTTTATAAAAAACAACAGGAACAGTTGCAGCTTCAACTTTTACAACAACAACATGCTGGAAAACAGCCTAAAGAGGTACCGACAATACATATTTTACTTTCAAACCACAGATCCCAGAGGACTATCTAGTGGCTATTAAACTGTCATTCATCTTTTAAATGATTGCACAACTCAGCTGACTCTATCGGTTCTCAGCTTTCAGACCTAAAGTTATTGTCCTGTTTTTTCTTAGATTCTTTCTGGGTTCCATTTGCTTGCTGCCACATATTTTATACCACTAAACACCTACTGCAGGTGTACTGCTTGTGAGTGCTGGGAAGAAGAATCACGGGCAGAACCATCAGGACGAGTTTTGCAAACTGGTACAACTGGGAGCCTTGATGTACCTGGGTGAAAGGGAAGCAACATTCAGTAAAACTTGATGTGGACAGACAAATTTTTTTTCCAGCACAGAGAGCCTACGTATATGGTGATGGCCTGCCTGTTTGGAAGAATAGTCTCTTGTGAGGTTGGACAAACAACAAAATGAGAACAAGATTAAACACCTCCGTCTCTTGTTTAACTTCTTCCTGCAAGCCATATGGATCACAATTGCTTAAGGCATGTGTGAACTGGCGCAATTTAAGGAAGACACCAACTTAGGTCACTTGTACTTTCTTGACAGAAAAAGAATGTATCACAGTAATTCCTGTGTGTACAACACTTTGGAAATGCACAGGTAGTATGTTTGTGGCACCACCCAGTTAGGTGACCCAGTGTTAGCTCCAAAAATGGTATGGCTTCTATACAACTTTCCCCCTCTATACAATGCCCTGGGAGTGAGGGCCGGGCCTTCGGTCCTTGGAGGGAGTACCTGTGCGCATATAGGTGTTATCCTCTTCCTGCCTCCTCCAGAGTTACCCCATTTAATGCACCCCCTCATGTTCTCACAGTGGACTGAAATTCTTTTCCTTTAGATGTACTCCTTGGAATGACATAATTCTTAGTTCAGTAAACAATTAGCAGTGTGATTTAATGGCCTCTTCACTGACCCAAAGCAGGTGACTACTTTGGTTCCTTTGGAAGGAGCCTCTTCCCTGCCCCTCACACCAGTGTGGACAGTGGGTAGAGCTACTTGACACTCTCCCTTTGCTGGTTCCTCCCTCAACATAAACTGGGTACGTCTCTTCTGTCCTGCCAAGTTTTCACCCGCGATTCCTGTTTAGCAGCCTAGATATAAACCCCTGTAGAGTAGGGGCAGTTTTGGGGTACAGGGGAGGAGGTGTTTTAATGAAAATGCTGACACAACCGTAAGTACAGTGGCGCGCTACCCGGTGCTGCTATAATAAAAAAAGGGAACAGATTAAAAAGTGTCTAAAATGTAAATCTAAAGGACTAACAGTAATTAAAATGGAAATGGCACAGGGAGGGAAGGCATGTAATTGTGAGATATCACTGTGCAGAAGGCTCTCAGCTTTGTTTTGCTGGCTGTTTTTCTAATTCAGCAGGGCTTACTCATCAGTGGCAGTTCAATGCGCGTTAATGACTCTGGGATTGCAGGCATCACTCTGGACAAAGAAATGATTATTGTGCGGTCAAAAGAAGTTCAAAGACAAGAAGGGAATTTCAGTTTTTTCCTTAGAGATCCACATTCAAGAGCATATAAATTAAGCCAAATGTTAAAAACCACAGTCTGAAAGCTGACTTCAAAGTCACAACTCTCTAATTAATGAACTGCGAGCTTCAGTTTGGACAAGTTGTGGTTTGATGCGCCCATAAATCAACATGACAGGCCTGTTTCACAGTCTCAGACAGTGCTTGTCATTGAGTCACATCAGATGTAAACACAGTAGAAAAAAGAAGGGATATGAAGGAGGTGCAATTGATCAACAGAATTGGTAAAAACCCACTTTTGAAGCACATTATGCATGATCACAGGAAATGGTTACAGCCTCAAGAGGTTTCCCCCTTCTGCTGTTGCTTTTTTGAATCAGATTTCTAACAGCCTTCAAAAGGGAGAATAAGAATTATGGAGTTTCTCCCCTGTGGCTCACAGGCAATAACCCCCTGTTGTTATTTTGTGCTTCTTTCTTTTCAAAGGCATCAAAATTTAGTTTTTTAAAGATCTTTAACTCTATATTTGAAGACAAACAAAAAAGGGCTGCCACTGTCATTCTTATCAGTTACCAGGGATTGTGTTTTTCCTTTCTGTTGCCACTTCTTATTAACCTCTTATTTGGTCTGTTAGACAGAGTTTGGAATGCACGTCTGCATGCTGGGAGAACATGAAAGTTCAGAGGAGCTCAGAGGGCAGATAAAGAAATGTGAAGGGGAAAGTCACACCGCAGAAGGAAGGATAAAAGTTAACTCCTCCAAATTGCTGCTGTCAGAAAAGGCACATCTCAGCACACAAAGATGCTGGAGGTGCCCGAGTTTGGGAAGAGAGCAGGCAGAAAAGAGGATAGACACTTTGCATCTTAACAGGAGAAGGTGGAACAGTGGTATTTTGGCATCTCCGGGAGACTGCTGTGGGGGCCATGCTTTGTTGTCCGTGTCGGAGGTGAAGGTGGGACTGGAGATGGGTGGCCTGTGGTACCGCCGCAGGGGCAGGCCAGTCCATGGCAGGTCTCTCTGGATCCCGCTGTGTGCTCACCATGCCATGGGATCTGACTGGGACCTGTTGTAGCGATGATTTCAGAGATCCTTTCTTTCCTGAGGGTAAGGGGGTGATCTGCTAAAATTATGCAGGTAACGGCTCTTTTGTGCTAAAATTCTAAAGTAGCATTCCGTGGTAGCAGTTTCATGATGTGGAGTGATAGTTCTGGTTTTAGCAAGTTTGGAACTTGGATGGAAGAAGTGTATGTATTTAGTGGCTCATGATTTTCGATCAGCAGGTTCCTGTCTCTCCCCTTTTCCCTTTCTTGAGCACCTCTGCAGTGATCCTGGCCCAGCACTATGTGCCTTCATTCCCCTTTCTTTCCTGAAGTTCCCTGAGATACTGCCTTGAGAAAGTTAGGCTCCACCTTGGCTTAGACCTAGGTCCTTCCTTAGGGGATGCATGTGCTGTAGCTCCAGGTAGCGATTTAAGCCACTTCTCGTTGATTTTGACAGAATGAGTATGGAAAATAGATGGCAGACTTAATTTTTAGTCAAGCGACCAAAAAAGGAAAAAAGGAAAAAAAAAAACCGTCCTGTGCCAGTGAGGTAGGAGAAGCTGATTGTTTTAAAAGGGCCGTTTGTCCCAGGCAGTTATGACAGTTTATGTTAGCCAGTAGGGAGGAGCCGAAGAAAGGAAAACAGACCTTTGACTGCTGTGCTAGGGAGGGGATCCAAAATGCAAGGTTTATCAGGGCATTTTAGCATTTTAACACTGACTACTGACCTGTCCAGGGGACTGCTCGGAGACCTTTTTTGTATGCATTCAATTGTGAGAAGTAAACAAACGGACTCGTATCCTGTGTTTGGTAACTGGGTGGGGAGCACAGTTTGGCAACCAGTGTTGCTTTTAAATTCTTTCTTTGGACAATGGGCCTT
This sequence comes from Condylura cristata, assembly GCF_000260355.1. NCBI lineage: Eukaryota > Metazoa > Chordata > Mammalia > Eulipotyphla > Talpidae > Condylura > Condylura cristata. Next base: position 44,750,906 of record NW_004567105.1, read on the forward strand.
GTATACTTTTATATCCTGGCTTTTCAAACGTGGACAGCTTTCATGAGCTTTTCCTCGGGATGGCCACAGAGACAACAGAAAAGCCATCAGTCATTTTATATAAATACAAAATTTTTAAACATTTCACTTACAGTAAGACAGGAAACACCTCCCCAACTTCTGCACCCCCACCTCATTTTCTGCTTCAAGAAGAGCTAATTCCTTGATCTTTTATTGTGTCAGTGTTGTTTTTTCTTTCCCTTCCTCTTTTTTTAAAAAAAGTTGCGAATTAATATCTGTTGAAGAAGTGAAAAAATCATTTTGACATGAATATAACTATCATTGGGTTTTACATTAATGTGATAACTTGGGAAGGGGTGAAAACAATTGGATCATTTTATGCATGCTGTTCTTAAAATGAAAACACTGGCTTTTCATTTAAATTTATTTAAATTTTTGTTGTTAGTGGTATAGAATTTGTTTTTTGGAGTGAAACTCAATTAACTTTCTCAGTGGCATGGTGGTAAGTCTGAAATTGGTTGCTAATATGAGAATGATGGTTTTTACTGTAAAATAAACTACACGGAGACCAAAAGGAAACCATCATTTTTCTCTTCCTTTGAACTTTGCATCAGAAGGTCTTGATATACATACCATTTTATGGATATATCAGATCAAGGTCACATGTTAGGTTAAGTGAATGCAGTTGTTTGTAAAGTATAGTTATTAAAAGCTCTGAAAGGGTTGTGTAGTCCTTTCAGTTGTGAAAGCCTGTCATTTTGAGTACAATTTGGAAAACAACTTGTTCATTTCCTTTTTTTTTCTTTTTTTGGCTACAGTTTGGGAAGGGTTAATATTCCCTTCATAATTGTTAGCCACAATGTGGCTAAGACCTCCACCACGATTTGATTCCTAGCAGATTAAGGATATTAGATAATTTCCTTCTATTTATTGTGCTTCTGCTCTGTATTATCTTTCTATCACTCAGATAATTACTGAGGAAATCTACATTAATTTTTTTGGCTGGAGCAAGACCCGCTAAACACAGGAATGATGTATTGATGTTTTACACAACAAAAGTTTTCCTCCTGTCATTGTCTGATCAACAACAAGATATTTATCATATCATAAAGCCCCCCCCCTTTTTTTTTTTTTTTCAGAACAAAGGGGTGGGGAAGCAGGACCAACAACCAGACCCAGGGGTTCCTGAAACCTGTGCCAAGTTACGGCATCTGAAGCTTTAAAGTGTCCTTCATATTAAACACTCACAGTCAAGTACGATGTTGTTTGCTAAATTATGAATGTGTGTAATTAAAATCTAGTGGCTGTTTCTATGAAAGATTTACAATGTTATTTCATCGTTTGTCATGGCTAATTAACAATATTAGATGAAGTTTTTCTTCTTCAAAGGTCTGATTTTTTCTCATTTATTTATGTCAAAAGTGATAAACAGAGTAGTTAAAAGCTTCTCCCAGTGCAGGCAGGGGGAAAGCAACTTGTACTTTCACACCTCACAGGGTCTGGGTTCAAATGCCTCCAGATTAGGGCGGTGTGGTTTTTTGAGTGAGAGTAATTACCAGTTGCAAAGTTTAGAAGTTCACATCTTGACTGCAAAAACTCAAGCCTCTGAAACTGTAGTTACAGGCTGACTTGATTGATGAGTTTCTTTTCTATGGAAGCAGGCAGCAGGAAGGTAATACATCTACCCCTCACTTCTCTTCAGAGGTGATGTGTTCTGTCCCTTTTAAACCAGACTTGTCACTGAGCTGTCCACTAAACTCTAGTGACCACTCTTAACATTTGACAATGGCAGTGTGTTTCGAAACATCCAGACTTCCAGCCTTCCTTGGGAAGTGGCCATCTCAGTTTTTTTCTTCCTGATGTCTTACAGCAGCAGCAGGTGGCTACCCAGCAGTTGGCTTTTCAGCAGCAGCTCCTACAGATGCAGCAACTACAGCAGCAGCACCTCCTGTCTCTGCAGCGCCAGGGCTTGCTAACCATTCAGCCTGGGCAGCCTGCCCTGCCCCTTCAGCCTCTTGCTCAAGGTAAGCTTGCAGGATACCAAAGGCGCTGCTTGGTCAAGATTCAGAGGCGCAAGTGGTACAGTGTCTCTTGGCATATCTCAGCTTGTTGTTAGGAAGATTGTCTATCTAGAATATACATGCACAAACTTAAGAAAATGCTGTGGGAGGTAATAAGAATGAACTTTGTGCTTACACATCATGTCACCATCAATGAAGCCATGCGGTGGTTCTGGGTCTCAGTATCAGAGAGGTCCCTGGACCCTGGGTAGTACATTCTTGAAGTAAAGAAGCAGCACTGCTTTGACTTACTGAGCATTTTGGTCTGAGCTTCCAAGTGTACTCACTTTGGAATCAGCAGTTCATTTTCGCGAAGGCTTTTGTGTGTAGTCGTTTTAAGCTGTATTTTATACTAGTCATGTTAAACTTATTTTATATCGTGTAACTTGCTCTGTTTTAAATCAGAGCAATGTATTATAGATGTCACTTTTTCATATTTAGGAATAAATTTGGGCTTATTTTTCTGCAAATAATTATGATTGATCTCTTTCTGTCACAAAAGCCAGGCTGTTTTTTGTTGTTGTTGTTGTTGTTGGAGTTTCTCTTTTTTTTTGCATTTATTGGACTATTGATTTTTGAATAAGCTTGTTCTACAGTCATCAGAATAGGGAACATGTTCCACAGCTTGCGCCTCTTCAGAAACTCAGGGTCCTTGAAAAGTTACAAGATATTCATGGATTTAAAGTTTTCTTTTGCAAAGCCCTTGACTTGTCATCCCAATGAGTACCTGAAATCAGTGCTGTTTTTAGATATCTTTGTGCTTTAAGCAATTCTAGCTTGTTCATATGTGTAATGCAAAAGCAAGTGGATACTTCAGAACCAGAAAAAGGAAAAGAAGGAAGGAAGGGAAGAAAAAGAAAGGCCTGTGTGTGTTTAAAAGGCAAGTCCCTAGCCGATACATGGTACAGCAGATCTCAGTTGCCTCCTTAAGGATGCCCCCACTCCTGTCAGTTCTGGTTGATGTGGATCATGCGCTGTGTGTGCCTGAAAGGCTGGTAACCAAAGCCTTTGGTGACACTCACTTTCTGCATTTGACAGTGTAGTCCGACCTTTACCTTTCACGATACTTACGCCGTAGCTGTCTGTCCTGTTATTTGGTGCCAAGTGGAACTAGTGAGGCATGTCTCTACATTTGGATCTTCTCTTTTGAGTCAGCCACACCCACTTTCTGTCCCTTCCCCAGTTTTTTGTTTTTATTTATGTTTTTAATGTGGAGACTCTAGTTTCCTCTAACTTCCTCCTGGTGCTCCTTTCCTTTCTCCCCTTAGTACATAATCATCATCTTCATTGCTGTCAAAACTGAAGAGTTGGTAACTGAGTAGTCCGAGGGGAAAAGGAAGGACACATTTGCAATGCATTTTTGTGCTTGCAAATGTTGTAAAGTGCATTAATTACACCTTGAGGTTTATTGTTGGGAGCATGGCAGGCTCTTCTGACACACCCTCTGGACTCCAGCTTCTACTTTTCTCATCTTTTCCCACCACTCCTATACTATTAAGTTTGCTCACTAAGGTTCATTGTTATAGTACATCAGTTAAGCTGTCCAAAAGAGGGCAATTGGGCAGTGACAAGACAAGCTCATGTGTAATGTGAAAGAAATGAATGTGGTGATGCATGAAGTGTAATCTCTGCAGTAACATATCAGAGACACCGGTAGGTAATTCACTAGTCATGGCATTGATTGATATGCTTAGCAGTCTGCTGTAACTATTAGCCCCTGCAACATTAGGAAGAAGCATATTTAAAATCTAAGGGGTGCCTTTCTGTGTGTCAAAGATGCATAAAGTCAATATAAATGTTTCTGGAATCTGGTTTTGTAGTGAAGTGAGCTACCATGTCATAATCGTCTTCCGTGGAATCAGGAGGGTAGTTTTGTCTCCCCGACTCTCACCCAAAGTGATCTGAGAATTCAGTCATGTTGGACTGCCACATATTTTTTTTTTTTTTATCAGAGACATGATGGCTTAAAACTGATGTCATTATAAGGTTTAAATCAACTTTCTGCTTGCTTGCACATGGTCACCTGGGTATGGATGTACAAGGACAAAAAAAGGTTGATCAACTCTGTTTGTCTTTGAGCCCGTGATACCTGGGGTTGTAAAATTGAGTTCCATGAACAGTAATCTGTCAACTGTCCCCACAACATACATTTTTTAAACCTGTGTCTGCATTTTCCTTTTATAATGAAGGGGCCCTTTTCCCTAGAAAAAGGAAAGTAGCAAGACAGAGAGGTTATGTATTGTAGATTCTAGTAGTGCCCCTTTATGATGCAGTCACAAGTTTTACATACCTACTCAAGGCCTTGGCTTAAACATGTACCTATCAGGATAGGAAAAAAGAGAGGGTCACATTTTGAAGGCCCCTTTCTCTCATTTAAAATTTTGGAAGAAAAGGCTTTTTTTTTTTTTATGTTGTAAGAACCTTCTCTTTTATGCATAATTAGTGTATCTCTTTTCTTCCTGGTGTTTCTAATCATTTAATATTCCTAGCACCAGTCATTTCATATAGTCATATATTTTTCTATTGACCTTTTAATTCTCAAAATGTAAAGAATAAATTAGAGAAAGTGACATATGTGCTTGTGTACTTGTTCTTGGGTTTGTTTGACCTTGCCATTGTTACTTGTACTCGGTACCATTTTGGAAGACCTGCATGATTTCTGGAAATTTGATAGCCATTAGTCAGGTGAGTGACTGACTTTACCTTTTATCTGCTTTAATTCCATCATGAGATCTTGGCTGTCAAATAACAGCATCCTTTGGTAGCTAGTTTTCATTGAACTAACAGTTTAACATCACTAACAAGGTGTTGCATTGATGAAGGAAGCTGATTTGACTGTTGCTCTATAAGTCTGACAAGATTGTCCTTAAACGGAATTAGAACGTTGAAGTTTGACCCAGAAGTATGCCTCTTGTCTGTCAATGAGTGAGTCTTTTATTTACCATTTCTCCTTATGGATGATGAAACTGATGAGCCAGCCCATTAGAATAAAAAGACAGTAGGGTAAATTGATGTGCTCCCTAGGTGTAACAAGTGCAACAGGACATTTGTCTTTATTTGCTGGAGAAACAGCTTACTCTTAAAGTGGCCTCAGCATTCTCTTTTCCAGGGGTAAGTGTTGATGCAGTTGTTAGAACTGTGTTCTTCCATCTTTCCACCTCCTATGCATCTGACCCAGAAATCAATTAGTTTAAATTGAGAAGTAGGCGGCTTGATCTTTTATGTGTATTTACTCCCTAGAAAATAAAAATAGGTGTTGACTTGTCTGGTTTTATATCTGTGCTATCATCAACAGACAAGCCTATTCACTATTGTTTCAACTGAGTGAACAGTGGGCACAGGGTCAGCCACACTCACAGGTAATTGTTGGTGTGCCGACACCAGTGGCAGGCCTGTTAGCTACCAACGCTTCCCACTTGTCACTTTGCAAGGTGTTTGAAAATAATAGCCCACATGCAGCACAACCGGACATGGGATTGTATAATGACCTTTCCCTTTGTTTAATTTGCCTTCGAGGTTTAATTTCAGGGGACAAGTAATAATTGAATACGCCTAATAACTAAATGCTCATTTGGGACAAAATCCATCAAAATATAATTGGCATTTGATTTTTATGAAGGAAGAAGAAACCAACTTGGCTGTTGAAGATGTGTTCTAAGAATATCTGACCACTTAATATATCGTTTGAAGCCTCCTTTATAATATTTATTAATTGCAAATACTTGAGTATTTGAACATTTTTGTGGAGAACCTTTAGGAGAGACCAACTGTTTTTGTTAACACTCCTCTCAGAGAGGCGGGGAAGGTTATTGGTCTGCTGTGCAATAATTTACTCCTCTTTGATATGCAAACGATCCACGGTGAATATAAAAAAATCCTATCAGACTCATTTCACAGTTCTTAACCACTCGGATTCTCTGGAGTCCATCGCCTCATTAGACCAGTGCTCTCCAATGCTAGCATAATTAAAATCTTTAACAGTTTAGCAAAGTAAAGATGTTTGGCTGATCACGTTGAGATGATTATCTATCCATTGTATTCTAAATGACAAAAATAAATTAAATTTAGACCTTGGCATTTTTTATTATGTGTTTCAAATGAATATAATGCGCACAGCCTTCTTTTTTAATTCAATACCTAAGGTTTGGTAAGAAACATGCCTGTTTCAGTTGCTGCTATATCATCAGAAAATGGCAGGCTTTCTAGGATAGCTGTGTTACAATTGATTGAAACAATGAACTGCAATCCAGATGTCCTGTTCTAATGTGGGATTACCTTGTGATGTGCAGGATTTATGATATCTTTTCGATGTCCTTTCAAAGGACGCTGCTGTTGTTGTTTGTTGTTACTGCTTGTTGCCATCTACACTGTATTTCTTCTGGGTACTAGAACGTGTGTTGAGTTAGGATTTGCAAATCTTGGGCGATAGAGGCATGCTGTTAGGCTCCATAAAGGCCACGAAGCCCACACTGCAGATTGACATACCGATTATTGCTGTTCTTGGAGAACACACAGGTCTTACTTCTTAAGACCCGTGGCCATTTGACCCCTTTAAAAAACAAGAGAACTTTATCACTCTAAGTTTATTTTACATTTTTGTTTCATTCTGTGATGGTTCATTAGCATTGATCTCAGAAATGACAGTAATAATAGTGTTACTTGTATAAAAAGTTACACAGTTTTTCAGTAGACACATCCATCAATTAAGCATGTGGTACTAGAAACCAAAATTAATGAGGAAGATAGGTGTGTTAATGAAATAATCATAGTATAATCAATTTGACTGTTAAAAGTTGAAAAGCATTTCAGGAAGACGATATGAATTCATAATTTATGTCTAAAAATGATTAATAAAAACTATATTTAATAACAAAGCTATTTGTCATCATTTAAGAATTAAGCGCAAAAATTATTCACTTTGTGGTTCATATTGTCATAATAGTATAGTTGAACAGATTTATTTTGAGCCCCTCTTTGTGTCTAAAAATACAGTAACATCTATTGACTTTTTCTCAAAAGTCTAGAAACAACAGTTTGGAGGGAGGCACACTGTCTTTGCAAAGGACCTGTATTTTGAATCGTTTCCATGAGTGTCTTTTATGTGTGATGAGGGCACTTGAACTTGGCTGCTCAGTGGGAGGACCTGGTTGTTACTCCTGTACTTGCCTTCACTGGGAGGGAAAAGATACTGAACATACCAAAAAAAAAAAAAAAAAAACTAACACTAGGCTTTGTTTACTGACTCTTTGATTTAATTACTGTTTGAAGAGGACGGAATTAGCTGTTAATTGATTTAATTATCCAATTTGTTTGTTTCAGGCATGATTCCAACAGAACTGCAGCAGCTCTGGAAAGAAGTGACAAGCGCTCATACTGCAGAAGAAACCACAGGCAACAATCACAGCAGCCTGGATCTGACCACGACATGCGTGTCTTCCTCTGCACCTTCCAAGACCTCCTTAATAATGAACCCTCATGCCTCTACCAATGGACAGCTCTCAGTCCACACTCCCAAAAGGGAAAGGTAGGAAAGAGAAGCTGCGATGTGTCCAGATCTGTCTTTAATATGGGAGGGGTGGGTGGCCTTGCCTCGCTTTATCTCAGTGATCCCTAATTGGGTCCTTGTGACTTGAATGTGCATATAATTACTTAAGAATGTATTCAGTATGGTTTGGATGTGAAGCATCTAATTATTTTCACCTTTTCAACACAGAAATTAGCACTTTTGTAACTCTAACCTCAGCTGAGGAACCCAGGCAGTGTCTTTTGGTTTCTCATTGGGTGGGTTGAATTTCAAGCCTTCTAGGCCAACTCTTTCTGCCAAATACACACTCTGTACAAGCTGAATTCCTTGGCTCTAGGCACCTTCCAAAGAAATCATAGTGTCTGCTGGGCAATTTTGAATTACACTTTGAGAAAAGAGGGAGCTTAGACTGCTCTGCTCTACCCTCCTTGAAGGCAGGAAGCCCATCTTTTTCACTGTAGTATCCCCAGGCATGTGGCCTTTCTTCTAAGAAACTCTCTGTGAAGGTTTAAAAGATGGAGGGATGGAGGGAGCCGTGCAATACAGCCACAAACTTAAGTAGCACTTCTCTTGCTCATGGATACACGACTGTGTTGTCTCCTCTGCCGTGTGCCTACTGGCAGTTAATACTTTATATGTTTAATTTCCCTGAGTATCACTTGGCTGTTACTGGAAGCTGACATTGTTTAGCGATCTAGACGACTTCTTATTAGGATACAGTTCCAAAAACAAGAAAAAAATTAACCTTTTAATTCCTGTTACTTTCTGTTAGTACCAGAAGCATTACTACTACTCTTGAAATACTTTGCAAAAGGGTACTACATAATGCCTCTGAAATTGAAAACTTCTATCGGGTTACTGTTTTTAAACTATCTTCAGTATATTTCATAGGCATGACCTCCACAAATAGAAGAAACCTTAAAAGTTAAATGTGCCATGATCTGTGACATAATATCATCAGGAAAAACAAATTCTGTATTTTATTTTTTAATAAAAGTGATTCTGTGCAAGTTTTTGAAGCCTATTTTTCATAGCAATTACAAATGTAGCTTCATGCATTTCTTGCATATTAAACATGCAAGAAGTCCGTAGGTTTAAGTCAATGTGTATCTCACTACCAGTGATCCTTTATCCATTTAAGGATGGTAATCACAGAAAATTTTCTGAATACTTCTGTGTGTCTCGCTCATGTTTAAATCTAGGAGAGGTTCATAAGATGAAAATTATGTTTTAACCAAGGCTTGAAGCTGTCCTTTTCAGATCAGGAATTTTTGTGGCAGATAGAGAAGAACTAAGAGATGCTGAAAACGTGTTGGTTTAATAGAATTTGAAGAACTTGGTGGTTATTAAGACTCAGTTTTGGAGTAGCTTTTATTGTTTCCAGTGAGGATGATTTGTATGTCTGGAAGCCAGTCTTAGCTTTTGCTTTAATGGTATCTTATAATGTCTTCATACATTAGAAAAAAAGGGAAAAGGCTAGGTCTTAGAGAGCTTTAAAGGCAGGTTCTAGGCTGTCCTCCTCTGCTGTAGTTGCTCTGATATCCTCAGGTTCATGCCATCCATTAGGAAGAGCGGTTGAATTACATCTCTATCCATAGGCAGAGCTGGAGACCTTACACTGAGAAATGCCAACTGATGCACTTAAGGTATTTGTTGCGGTCTCATCGGCCACTGTGGAGCCTGCACAGAGAACTCTCCTTATTTAGTGCATTGTACTCAGTTTCATTCTTAAAGGCTATATATGCCTGCAGTCAGGTGGTAGATTAGCAATGAGGCAATTGGGAAAAGAATAACCCTTTTCACGTCTTAAAAGGCACATTTGAAAGTAAATGGATAAGAGACATTCTAATTCCAAGAGAATAAGTTTGTTTGTTTGTTTATTATGATCCTTATTATGTCTGCAGACATTGGGCATAATCTTCATAATACTACCTTCCAAAAAATAGAATATGAATCAAGAAAGAATCCAGGCTCCACTTAGCCTTAATCTGGATATAAAAATTTTCCACATGTACTTGCAGTGAAGAAACAACCATGAAATAATATGCAGCTACTTAATCTCTTATATCTCTCAATTTATATTATTTGGTAGATTCCTAGACCTCTCTGGATTATTAGGAAATTCTGGTTAGTTTTAACTGCATGTATTAGACAAGACAAATGAGCACCTTAAGGTGAAGCTAATTCCAAAGTTATAAACTTACAGAATTGATCATTAAAAATTAAATGATTAGCTAGCCAGCTTCATGTGCATATAGATACTTATAGTGAGTATGATGTGGTTATACATTGTGGTCTATTTTAAAGTTGCAAATTCGATGTCCTGTTTAAGTAGTGAGAAATCTAGAAAAACTTATCACTATAAAAATAATATTCTCACTTATACACGGAGTTGTCATTTATCTCAGGAGGCCCTTGGAGAAGTTTCTTGCCACATTCAACAAAGTATTTGTGAACTGTGTGTTTTTCCAAGCTCACCCTTGATTTGTAATATTCTTTCCCCACCCACTTCTGTGGCAATATTGAACAGGGAGCTCTCTGCCACACTAAATAATAATATAATCCCTAAAACTCAAATCTGAAGGTGAACAGTTTAAGAATTCTTTTTGCAAGGGTGTGGGAGGGGCTCTGTGTGAAAATTTGTTGGAAAAAGGCAAGATCTTGAGTTTTTGTTTGTTTTTAAAATAGTGAGATATCTAATAACCTTAACTGAACTCTGTATTTCTATGCCATTTGCAAAGCTCTTTCTCCCCCACTCTTGTTCCCGTGCATTTTGCAGGCTCCTGCGAGCAGCCGCTGCAGCAGCAGCTCTGGGGTTTGGTGAGCTGCAATCTGTTAAGGAGATAAATAATGTGCTTGGCACGACACTCCTACTCTCCTCTTTAATTTGTCTTACACAAGGAAAATTATAATTAAATCATTCAGGGTAAACCCTTGAGTGTAGAAAAGGGAAAAAATACACTTTGGTAAAGATTGCCAATAGAAACCCACTTCCCTGTTGCGCAGGGTAGAGGCATTTATCAATATTCAGCACTATTACGGGAGGAGCAGCCCATGTGATTTGTGCGGCCGATGCCAAGGCTCAAATCAGAGCTTGTTACGCTTCTGTCCCCACGCAGTCATGGACATTCAGCGTCATTAGAATTCAGTACTGGCTCCTTGGTGCTTTGATTTGCTCCTGACAATTTAATAATGTTTATTGCACTGATTATATATAAATTCATTGGTGCAATAAACACAGCTTCGTTGTCAGTGCGTGAGAGAACTGTAGTAGGGATGAAATTCTGTGGGAATGAAATTCAGTGGGCAAAAGCTAAAAGGAGCTATAAGAGGATGCTGGCAAATGTGTGCCTCTTACTGTCATTTTATCCCATGGGAAGAGAGTCTTGACACCTTAGGTAAGTAGATAACCTGTAAACATGAAGATATTATCTTGTTACCTTAACATGTCTGAGTAGATGGCTTTAGGAAATTCCAAGTTTTGGTTGTGGGTAAACAAAATCAACAGCATGCAAATGAAACATTTATTAAAATGCTAAACTTAGTAAAGCCCTTTGAGCTTCTTGGATCAAAGCAGCTATGTAAATACAAATAGCAATTACTACTTAAGTAATTGCCTGAATTAAAATTCTAAATATCACATTATATTATGGAGCACTGGGGAAAGGGAAGGAACTCATATTTAATCAAGTCTTTCATCTCTACCAAGCACTTTTGTCTTTGGAATGATGTCTCATTTTATCCACATCACCACAGAAAACAGTAGGGGTTGCTATACCCATTTTACAGATAAGGAAATTGAGTCATGGAGATTAACCAACCTCAGGTCATGGAACTAATAGTGGTATATTCAAGATTCAAATCCAAGGCTGTCTTTGAGTTCATAGTGTGTAAAATAGCAGTTGAAGTTTTTGCTGAGCTGAGAAGTGAAAGCTTAAATGTGGTAGATTAAAACCAGTGTTACCAAAAGAAACTTCAAATTTAAGATAAATTCTGTTCAGCAGATGTTTATTGACTTAACTTACTGTGTGCGCATATCAGTACATTTAAAAGAAAATACCAGATTTTCTTCTTTCCAGGTTGATAGAGCTGTTTACTAGGCCTTTCATGAAGGGATGGTGTAGATTGGCAAAATAAATCACTATTGGTCTGAAGTGGAACGTAAGGAATAAAATCAACCTCATGCAGGATATGCACACAGGCAAATGCAAAATGAGCTGCTTTCTTCTTTAAAAGTGTCCTCACTTCCCTTCTTGCCTTGTAAATCTTAAGTTGCCTGATTGAACATCATACAGACTTTATTCTGTTTCAACTGTCCTCTATCGTCCATCTTAGAAATGTTCCTTTTTTCTGATCTTTCCCAGCTTTTTGCTTTCAGTTTAAACACCATTAGTAGATGTTTTATAACTTGCATATTTCTCAGATTCATCGTTCGTCTAAATATTTGTTTCAAGACTTCCTTATGTATTTGGTGAAAGAAGTTTCTTTAAATTCTGGAAAGATCATGGTTGTATAGCCTCATATTTCTTTAACACCATATTGTTGTTCTCAGAATCAGGTCTCTTACACCTGGTACCTTTCTCTGTGAGGTTGAACCTGCATTTTTTTTACTGTCATTCTCATTTATTGACACAATCCATGTATCCCAGTGTCTTGTGTTTCACACACTGTACAGTTATTTGGCTGCAAATAACCCCTGAAGGTTTTTGCCTGGCTTGTGTGTTTTCAGATAATTTCACCTGATACGTAGTTTCTGTTTTTGATTTGTGGCCTCTTGACATATTGCCATGCATTTGACTATATAACAATAACATTTGTGTTTACCAGCCCTGCTAGTTTCAAAAGACACTTTGAAACATAGACATGCCTGGTATTTCTCTCTATTTTTCAATCTGTTTCTGTTTTTTTTTTTTTTTTTAAAAACCAATTTTTATGTTAGTGAATAAATATTGGTGTTCTTGGTTTACTTGCTAAAATCCTAGGAGCTTCGTTTCAGGACTGTTCCAATTACACAAGCTTTTAACTTTTGCATATTTTCATATTCATATTAGGGTCTGTGGAGCCAGAAATGTAAGCAGTAAGCTCTAGCTCCCACTATTCTGAATAGTTTTCCCTCATCTTATTTTTTTTTTATCTTTCAAAAACCAAATAATCTTTGATTTCTTTTGATTTGAAGTATTTGTGCAAACTAGCTACCTCACTTCTTTCTGTTCTGTTAGAGCGTTTTGGAGAACCTGCAGTTAAATTGTCCCAAATTGTCTCAAAATGATTACTAGCATAACCTGCTGATATTTATTGAGGCAGTTGTTTTGTGGCAGAAGTCAGCAAATTATGGCTTACCAGCCAATCCAGCCCACTGCTCGTTTTGCAAATAAAGTTTTATTGGAACACACTAATGCTCATTCACTTACAAGTTGTCTGTGGCTGCTTTCACACCACAATGACTCGCTTGAACAGTTACAGCATAAACCATATGGCCCACAAACTAGCATCTTCATCATTCTACCATTGCAGAGAAAGTTTGTCAAGGTCTGACCTAGAATTATCCAACTAGTGTTTCCGTGACTTTCAAGAAGTCACAAGTGTGATTCTGTAACAGGTACTCGCGCCTCTCCTGCAGTCGAGGCTTTGAATTTGAGGTATATACTCTGGATTCTTGCTACTCAGAGGCAACTTTGACAGGATCTTAAAACTTAGAAATAGGGAGTCTCAGTCCCCAATCAGGACCTACCTATTGACTCAGGAGCTACATTTTTAAATGGATTCTGCTAGTGTTAGTGTGAACATTCAAGTTTGAGAAGCAGTGCAAACAGCATACTCTGGTTTTGGCACTGTTGGAAAGAACAGAGTCCCCCCCCCCCCAAAAAAAAAAAAATCTGTTAATATCCCAGACACAATCTGTTCACAGAAATAGGGGTTTGCCATTCTGTGTGAGCCAACAGAGTGGAGAATATTGCTTAAAGGTAATAGTACTTGACACCTATGATGGAAATGATAATGCAACTAACATTTATTGAATTATTATTTCAAGCAGGACACAATGCATAGAGGATTTGACATAGGCGCTGATAGTGATTTTTCCCAATTAAGCCTCACAGTAACTTGTGGGGTTACAGGCTACACTATAAAGAAGGTGCTGTGGGGCCTTGATCGATTTGATAACTTGCACAAGCCTCATATGACTCTTTAGAGACCAGGCAAGGACTGGAACCAAATCCTAGCCTTCAAGTCCTTATAAAAACTGCCATATGTTGATGGTTCTCAAGAGGGCAGCTCATCAGAACCTCTTTGGCTCTAGACCACTACTGAGTTGCGGTCTCCAGGGACTAAATTCAGGTTCCAGGCCCAGAGGTCAGACCTATCATTTCAGCCATGATTTACAAGAAGTACTTCTTCATGGCCAGTTCTCATCTTTTTGCAAGCAGGGAAGTGAGGAGGCTGGAAACAGGTGACATGGTGTGGAGGGTGTAGAAGGCAGTTGGTTTCTGTCAGGTATCAGAGGCAAAGATGTAGGTAGGTGTGGCCAGTGGAGAGGCTCAAAATGGCGGTGCTTTTTTCTGCTCCTGAGCATACTCCTGGTAATGTCGCCTCCCCCGTGTCTGTCTGCATGGGTCGTAGGCTAATTGGGGCAAAAATGTACTTGTGGAAGTTAGAAAAAAGCCCTTGGGAGCTTATCAACATTTTTGGACCTCCGGTATGCTGCTGCACGGTACTCAGTGATTTTGTGTGTTGAAGACCTGTGATCCATTTATTTTGTTATTTCTTAAAACCAATTACTTTGGTTTTTAGATGTAGGAGGAGAGGTTCTTACAGGGTAGTGTGGCAGGTGCTGTATCACCTCCTGTCGTTCACACATGCAGAAAGGGCAAAGGGAGAAAATCTTTAAGATATTGGCATGCCATGAAGGATAGGTTTATGGATTTTCTTGACTGTTCACTCTGTGCGGTGATTAAAAGAAAAAAAAAAAAAACTCAGCCATTATTCTGTAACAGCTGTTTTGTTTTATTTCAATAAAGTGCCTTTTACCATAACACAGCATCGTTAGACTCTATAAATCTTTTTCTATTTATTGTGTTTAAATGATAAATGCTTTCCAATAAAATGATATCATTGGTCTGGATTCACTTTTATAGGTTTCTTTTAAATTTGGTTCATTTTCATTTTTTTTCTTGGGATATTGTATACTATGAATCTCGACTATGGGCTATTTCTTGTCTGATGTGTCAGATCAGACTTCCTTCATAAAATCATGTTTGAACCCCTAGTCTCTCTTGTCATACAGGGTAGGCATTCTTTTCTGATGAGTTGCTTTTGCTTACGGGATGTTTTAGTCCAGATTCCTTTGTTCAGCTACCCAGCTGTTTTTACAGGTGTTTGCACTTGTGTAGAAGGGCTAGTGTCTCCTCCTCCCAGATATGCATTTATTAGCCTTCTTGAGTTGACTCTGCACCGTGAGCGTGAAGGAAAGCAAGGCAGAGCAACAGCAAAACCCAGCTTTCAGGATCTCTGACAGCATTTTCTGTTGTACTAGGTTTTGCCCTTTTACCTGCAAGGTCTTGTCTAATTGTATACTTAACTACTTAGATTAATGAATAGAAAGTTTCTTTAGTGGAGCCGTCCAAAAGGGCATAGGGAAACCAAGGGTCTAAGAGGCCATGTGGCTTAGAAAACTCCTCGTGTTATTTCAACCTCATTTTAATGACAACCAGGGGTCCTGTGTTCATAAATCAATAATGGGGCCAAATGAGGAAAACCTGTGCATGAGGCTTAAGCAGAAGTCAGGTTGTTCTTTTTCAAGATCTGCAAAAGAAGCCTTTTTGTCCATGCCGGTGTTTCCTCTGGCCTGGCTCTCTAAGGGAGCCTCTGCTCTGCTGACTGGCTCACTTGGGTAATGCAAATGAGCACGTTACATATGTACAGCAGTCCTAAAGTTCTTTATTCCAGCCCCCCTCCCTTTGTAATCATTCAAGGCCTAAGTATATTATAAAGTATATTCTCCTCATTAAAACAATAGTGGAAGCTCACAAAGGGAAATTGTTAATATGTGTTCCAGCTTGTCATTTCTGCCTGTGTGAATAAAGAAGATAACTGTTCCTTTGGGAAACTATTTCGGGAATTGAGCAACAGATAGCTAGCCAGAGAATTCTCCTAACTGTAATTTTCCTTTTTGTGTGTACTCAAAAATAACATCCTGATGGGCTTCTCAGAGCCTCTGCACAGACAGAGCACAAATGCCACAGCCCAGGTGGCATTAATATGGTACAATCCCCCCGGGCACATGTCGCCAAGAGTTGTACAGCTTGTTCAGTGTCTTCATCCATATGGCAATCTGTCCCATTCACAGAAAGGCATCGAGGCTGTGCCCGGTGAGTGCTGTGGTCAATGTAGTGTGAAGAGAAGGCTTCCCCTCCAGCAGCTTCTGTGGTGCAGTTTGCTTTATAGATGATGTGAGTTATAACATGCACATATACCACATACACTCAACTAAGAAATTCTAGAACAGCATTGCTAGATTCTGTCCTTATTGGGAACCCCCCCCCCCATTTTCAAAAACAAATGTTAACTCAGCAGGTAAAATTCAGGTGCGTGAGACATACTTGGTTTATAGAAAGTCAGTTGAAATAACACACACCTTGCTGGGTGGTTGCTCAGGGATTAACTCAATTTAAGGACTGCATGCCTGTACTCGAATTCTATAAACTCTGGCTCTCCTTGTTTTCTTTCTTTTTTGCATTTTCATTTGTAAAAACCATTTTCATTGTACAGTTTGGATTGTTGGCCTACTTTTTTTGGTTTTGGTTTTGTCTTAAAAAGAAAAAAGAGAAAGGGAAAAGAAAATCATTATCAGTCTGAGAAATCTAAGAGTAAAACATTCCCTGAAGGTGTTAGAACTGAAAAGGGAGAATCAAGAAAACAGAGATTTCCAAGTGAATAAGATGAAAATAGAGACATTTTTAAAGTCACTTTGGAAAACTTACCAGAAGGCAAAACCATTTCCATTTATATACCCAAATGTTGTTCTGCTTTTGTGTAACTATTTGTGTTCTTGTTTGGTAAACAAATGGGCCCCATAGCAACTGTAGCTGATGATATTTATATTACCTGAAAGACTTCTCTAAACAAACTGACACACTTTTATGACCTTTAAATTTCATTCCCTTTGTAGTCTTCAAGAAAATAACAGCAAGTTTTTCTCTTTCTTTCCTTTTTTTTAGTTTTTAATACTTTGAGTCTAATCTGGAAGTATCTTTCTGTGTGCATATTTTACATCTTGGCTATGAATGTTAAGAGTTTGAAGGTCTATTATGGCAGAAGGAAAGAAAAACCAGAAGTGTTTGTGCAAAAAGACATGGTATTTGCTTTTAAGAGTCATCCAGTGAAATTTCATGGGATATATCCAAAAGGCTTGTATCCAAACGTAGTGGTCACTTAGACCTGAGGGCTGGACAGGCATCTTTCACTTTGCCATTACTTTTTATATTGATGGAAACATCAGTATTGATGGAAACATTTTGGTACATGTGAGTCCCTATATTCAACTTATATTTTTCCATATGAGTCATATTTATGAAAAAGAACAAGATGTCTCGTGTTAAAGATCAGTGTGAGAAATAAATGGCAGTTTACTTTAATTAGAAAAAAAAAAAAACCTGACACCAAGAACTGGAATAATCCAGTGGTGTTTGAATAAATCAGAAGATTATACAGACAGAAATAAAAAGTAACAAAATGGATAAGTGGGAATTTGTCCAGGCTTTAAGAGAACCATGTGCTTAAGCAGGGCAGAAGTCGCTGGATAGTACCAGTGGGGATTCACTCAACGATCTTTCCAGCATCTAACCACTTGTCAGGGGACATAGGCTCTATGGGACATAATCATGAACTTGGAAAGCTCAGTCCTCATAGAGGTGACTTTGTAGAAGAAAAACAGAACAAATAAAAGCAGAATCAAGTTGTGTGTGGTGGTGGGGCGAGGAGCAGAAAGGGAGTAAGTGTGGGGTTATTTGTATAAATGAGTCTGGCAAAGTCTCTGAGGAAGTGGCTCTTGAAGAGACATGAAGAACTAAGGGAAGCGCCCTCTGGACTGAGCACAGCAAAAGCAGAGGCCCTGAGGCAGGACGAAAGGAGAACTTGTTTTGTTGGATCTGGCCCATACTTTGTTTAGTATGGGGGCGGCTGCCTGGTTTAGTAGTTGTTGAGTCTAAAGCTGGACAGCCTGCATCTAAAACAGGCTACCCAGTTAAGTTACTTTAATATTGATATCCTCAGTTTTCTAGTTGTGAAATTGATATGATAGCACATCTTGCCTCATTAATTGTGAGGATTAAATAGCTTAATATACATTTTAGCTTCTGACACATAGTAGGTACTCAGTAAATTTTAATGGGTCTTGTTACTTATTATTGTTATCTATTCATTCAAACCACATTTACTGAACATTTGTCATCTATTAACTATGTAGGTTTTGGAAATTAAAAAATGGCTACAATATAGTCCATAGTCCATTCAAACAAAGAAACATAAAAACAGACATTTGCAGTGGTTTATAGTAAACACAATGACTAAAGGAAGGTTTCCTGTCTCTTGTCCTTTGCTGCCTGCCTCCAAGTCACCTAGCACATCCAGCCTGGCATACAGTACGTGCTAGATTTCATTATAGAGACCAGCTGGATTGTTGAGATCCTCAGAAGAAGGCAAACTGAGGAGATATTAAAGATAGAGAGCCCACTAAGAGTCATCATTTCCTTCTGGCCAGATGCCATCGGAGTAGCCAGTTAGCCTCATTGATCACTTACATATGCAACAAACAAGAAATATCTGAGCTTGTGTTAAGAGTGTTTCTCTATCTTTAGCTTGGATTAGAACCACTGGGAAGATTGAATGAACTACAAATTTTCAACTCTAGTTTCTGACTCTGTAAACCCAAGTGGGACCTAAGAATTTGAATCTCCAACAGATTCCCTGGGACCATTTTTTGACCACTACTTTAGAACATTCGCCTGCTATCTTGCTCTGTGGCTCTCTTCCTCTACTCTTGGAGTTGAAGTGATCTGGATTACTAAGTTGGGAAGAGTGCCAAACTCATCATTTCATAGAGAAAAATTCTTCTAATTATGACCCAATATAAAGTATGTAGAGAAAAAATTCCTTTTAAAAGTCTTTATGTTTGCCTTTATATGTATAAGCTCTTTAGTTTTGTGTTTCTAATTTTTTAAGCTTGAGAATGTTTTTGTGCCTGCTATCATTCTGTTCCTTGTAGCTGTTGAACTCCTACTGATATGGTAAAGCCCAGATCAAATTCTACAGCACTTTACACTCTAGTCATCCATCTTCAGTTCTTTCTTTCTCCCCAACTCTAGAATTGGGAAGATCTTTTTTCCAAGAGGATGGGTATTCAGTCCCAGTTATACTAGTGCCTTCAGATTTCTTTATTCACCTCATCCATATAAGTTTCAACATGTCAGTGAAACTTTATAATCAATTTACATATAAGCCTAATGTAATACCTATATTATAAAAATTAGAGCCTAAGAGAATGAGACATATGCACTCATGCATATTAATACATAATTTTAAATATCTTATTACCTCTCCCACTTAAGGATCTTGGTGAATCCCAGTTAAGGACTTTGAGCAAGGAACTCAGCAAAATGTTTTTCACAGTGTAAGAGTTTACTAAAACCTACTGAAGTCAGCATAGAGAGGTGTTTAACCCAGAGAATAGTAGGATGTATCTTATACTACAGAGAAGTGAAAGTGGTTACATACAGTTCCTTATGGTTTTGAGCTACTTTGTATCTTTAGCTCACTTGTTCCTTCCTCTGCCACCTTTTCATCTGCCCCTCTCAAGTCAGATACTAGTTTCTTCTGGTTTTGGAATACAGTTGTGCTGAATTGTAGTGGTGTCCTGCAGCTCAACAGGTATGAGTGTTGAGGCTTCCCCACACCAACAAGCAATAATCAGATTCCAGCAGCGTGTCTGTGAATTCAGCTCAATTCTGACATTATGTCTACCTGTGATTAGCATCCGCACCACAGGTAGAGGGCTTAGAACAACCCCCATTTCAGATGCAGGCAACAGCCCTAGGGTAGCCCTTGCTTCTGACCAACCAGGTATAGACAGGAGGTTCCACGAACCCCTCCTCAAGCTTGAGGTTGCAGTCACAGCTCCACATTGCCCATCCTTCTGACATTAGCCTAATCAGATGCCCAGGGCACCCATCTCAGGTTTGATTGATTTGCTGTAAGGCACGCAGAACTCTGGAAACCCATTTACTAACCAGATCAGTGATTTACTGGGGATTGGGACCAGGCCTTCCCTCTATTCTTGTTGGCTTCCCTACCAGCCACCCCCTTTCTTATATGGTTTTCAAAAGTTACCTTCATCACCTTAAACAAGAGACACCTTTAACACTTAAGAAATTACTAGGGAAGTTATGAGCTAGGAATTGTGGCTGAAGACATGTGTATGAGAGACATAACATTGGCTATGGAATGACTATATACTGTATATACACACATATTCTAATTTTTCTATAGAAAAAAAACATAATATCACACTTCTGTAGATTACTGAAGTAAGGTGGGAAGATAAAGGTATCAAATAAGAACTGGTGCTGGAACTTTTACTTGTTCTCTTTGGTTTTCTGTTTATAGCTGGTTCCTCTAACATATGGACAAGGCTCCACATAGACCTTATGACACACCAGTGCAAACAGGCTTGCATTGACATATGAGAATGCCTGCCTAATGGTGTTAATAATTTTTGGATTAGTGGTCCTTATATCTGTATTGACACAGTTGCTCATAGCCACTCTTTGGAAAGCATTCTGTTTTCTTAACGAGATCCCAGTGTTAAGGCTGCCAGTGGTAAACTCTCATTTACAAACTCAGGGTAGCCCTTGTTGATGTTAGAAACAAAAGCTGGCCCTCTGCCTCTTCTTGTTCTTTTCCTTTATTTATTCCTTCACTCCTCACCTTGCAAACACGGGCATTCTGCCTTTGTCATCACCTGCACTGTGTTTGCAATTGATGAATCAGAACACACTGGCCAGCTCTCCTTTTCTGCTCTGTTGTCCTGCTGTGCCTCTGGAAATCAAGACCTTATGTTTTATCCGATGTAACTGAAGTGGGAGATGGGGCAGATTAGTGAAGAAAGTTACCTAACTTATAGCATCTGACCTCAGGTTCTACCATTGGGAAAGCAGCCAGTTCTAGTCCCCTCCAAGCCTACACATTTCATGTTCATAGATCCTGAGTGTCAGATTCTACTCCTAGAAGTTGGGTACAGTCACTTTGCTACATGTCTTTTGAAGTCTTTTCCCACAGTTCCTTGAAAACATTGAGATTCCCCTGCCCCATTGAAAGTTCAAATTAAACTGTGTCTTCAAAAAATTGCCACTAAGTATCAACACAGATATTAATCCAGCTATCGATCAGATATTCTTGAAGAATAGTCATGAAATTTTGCTTTCCTGAATTTTGATTTTCCTGAGTTTTACCCCATTGTCATGAGGTTTTCCCTAACAGTTTACTTTATGATTTGTAGTATTTTATTTCAGAGGATTCATTTTTAACATAAATAAACCTCTTTCCACAGTATATCTGGGAGATAGAGTTTGGAGAAACTAGATATGTTTCTGCCTAAAACAAAACTAAGTCAGCAAGTTTTTAAAAACAAACAGCCTTGTTCCACCTGACATTGTGTGGGCCAACATTGCATGCATGCATGTCACATACTCATATATTTTGCTAAAGTTTCTTTTTTTGGTCGAGGAGAAAACTCTTGACTAAATATTGTTATGGATCCAAACCCTGCTTTCATGGTATACCCTCATTTCCTAGAAAAGCCAAAATTATGATTTAACCTTTCTAAAAGGTGCTTATTCACACACCTGTCCTCTATCTCCAGATTCAGAAATACCACCGGGGCTTAGAGGATATATTGTAAGGCAGAATGGGAGTTTGGGGACAGTGAAGTTTTGGGTTGTTAAAGCCACTGATTCAACAGTTTACACCTGGATTTTCCACAATGTAATATCTGGCAAACATTATTTATTGACCAAATCATTCAATAGATCTTTGCCAATATAAAATTGTGTTTGTTGAACAGAAACAGGAAATGATCTTTTCCTTGTGCTAACTTCCTTCAGTCTTACCTGTTTTGTTCTATCAAGAAAAAGAAAAGCCTTGCATATAATCCTAAAATAACTCAGTGCCAGAAAAGTTGGTGTTGTTGTTTTTGTTTTTTTGTTTGTTTTTTTAATGAATTTGAAACTGTTGTTTGTTCCATTGCCTCCTCTATGCATATTTATCCATTTACAACTTGTTTTTCAACCCACAATCAGTAAAAAAACTTCATGAGTATTTCTTTAAGCACTAAGATCATATACAGGACAGGGAACCCTGAGGTCTTTAGTGGTCAGGGTATCTCCCAGGAACTTGTTGGACAGGTGCAATTTGAGGCAATTTGAGTCCCACCCCAGAAATATTAAGTCAGAGTCTGCATTTTAAAAGGATTTTAAATATACACCCATAGTAACATTGAGACACATTATTCTAGGAATAGGAATGAAAAGGGGAACGTTGTATGTTCCATCCTGCAAGCACAAGTGTAAGCTTTTATGCCCAGCCAACAATGTTGAGTCATTCTTCTGTCCTCATCAAATTTTGCCATAACTTCCTATACCTATTACTACTTTAACATTTTCCTTAAAATTGACCAACTTAAGATTCATAGAATTTATCACTGAGAGGCCACACATTTATCCCTCATTTTTCCTCAGTATATATGAGCAAGAACATATAATTTCATAATTTTCACAAAATCAACCCATAACCCTCTGAGTTCTTAGATTGGATGAGCGGTCAAAACAGCATCAGATGGCTTAGCAGAGGAAAGAATCAACTTAATAATATATGCATGGAGAATTCACAGGGCTGTAAATTCTAAAGAATAATGGAGTGGAGCAGGAATTGCTGTCCTGCATTGAGAAACCCAGGGTGTCAAAGTGAAAGAGAGGAGACATCACATAATAGGTGGAAGGTGGGGGCGGTTACCCCACCTTCCCTCTGAGTGAAGGTGAGATGACTAAGTAGTGAGTACTTGCTTCCTGATAAGTCTAGAACTGGATGATAACCCCAAGCTACATTCTTCTAGGTCATGAAGTGGGGAGCAGTGATTGTTTCTTCAATTAGGAAAAGGATGAGAGGCTCAGGACAAGGAGACTTCTTCCATTAGGGAAGGACAAAAACCTTAAGCAAGAACAGAAGCTTCTCCTACTCTTCAGGGCCCTTAGTGCTCTCAACCCCAAACAATCTACCGTCTTAATAACAGTAACAGACTTCCTGAGGTTTACAGGGTCTAGACTGGCTTCTTGTTCCTGTCCCAAGGTGACAAAAAGCCTACTCCCAGCATATTGGCAAGTCGTTCTGACATTTGGGAAGATTGGCCTCCCTTTCGCTGTTAAGGGACTTTGTATCAGTCATACAAACTCACCAAGCATACCATTTGGTGGGCTGTGACCCGAGGGCCAGGCAAAAAAGGTGACCCTGTTTCTTTCAGGATGATTTCTAATGTAAGGAAAACTGCAGACATAAAAATGGTTAATAGCTTGTGTTGCAGATATAAAATTAGTCAAGATAGCCTTTGCATCTTGAGGCACAATATCAAGAACGGGTAATAACAATCTCTATCATTGTTTAAAAGCACAAATCTGGCACTTAATAGACTAATTCACAGTCACTCCAATTGCAAGTTTTACTCATGAATATCATATCACAAGGGAATGTGAAATCCTCTAATTAAACATGATTTGAAAAGCAGCAGAAAATTGAGATGATGAGCATTGTGGGGAGGGAGTGTCAAGGCTTCACCGCTGAGCATGTGGAGGAGCAGAAGGTGTGTGCTTGGGTTCCTGGAGTGCTCCCTGCCTCTTCTGTCACGAAGAATGGGCTCTAACAAAACACCCTCTCTTTATTGTTTTAAGAATCTACAACCTGTTGTCAACATGACTTTGGAAAATTGCTAGGACAGTGTATCCCTGTAGTGAATACAAAACAAAATTAAGGATTGATGCTAGAAATGTGCTATATAAGTCATCTCCCAACTCTTCAGTGTGAAATAAGAAATCCATCTCTTTTTTGAAGTGTTTTTAGTGCAAGTTAAAGGAGAAAGGACCATTTTCACAAAGCCACCAAGAGAAACGATATAGTGCTTACATTACTGTTTCTTCTGTGCTTACTAAATTGTGAGTTTCTGGTTGGCTTGACTTTCCCCACCTCACCCCCTCCTGATAACACTCGAAAAATTTAACTTGTCCTTTTATTTTCTATAAGAGACTGATTTTTCTATAAGAAATACTCAGGGGCTTTGAGGGGATATTCAATAGTTTGAAATATATCAGAAGAATAAACTCTAACATGGAAAAATGTGCTATATATTTAAGTGACTATCTCTTTTGCTGTTAGAAATCTATGTTGCTCTTCTTTATTTACTTATTTTTAATTTTTTCATGGAAAAATTGGGCTAGAGGCCAGGGTGTGGAAGATGAGAGGATTCACCAGAGACAGAGAGGGAGCAGGACAGGCAAATCAACTGAAATAAACTGCTAAGGTGCACAGTAGGTGAGACAGAAGTCTGCTGTGCCATATGTGAGTTTACTTCCTGTCAAGGGGTGGGACTCATGCTATAGTGGTGGTAATACTGAGACTTAACCCACAGGTCTTGAGGGAGGCTCTACTCTGCTTTTCTTTATAAGCTGTTATCTAGTTCCAGAGCCAATTCACCTAGTTTGGCTTCTCTCAAATTAACTTATTATAACTTCACTTTTACTTGGTATCAATTAGCTTTTGAAAATTTAGTATGAAATATCTAAAGGCTGATTATATATCCAGATATCTCTTCATCAATGGAAGTAAAATTCATATGCCCGGGGCCCTCCCTGGTGGCGCAGCGGGTTAAAGCACTGCACTGAGAAGCTAAAGTCACTTCCGCATGAGTTCGATTCCCGCCTGCCCCGGAGGTGACCATATGGTGTGGCAGACCTCTCCTGACCCACCCGCTGCTCCCCTCAGCAGTGTGCTTCGTCAATCTGCCTGTTCTGCTCCCCACTCTGTCTCTGGTGAAGCCTCTCACCGCCCCTGAGCCTCTAGCCTGTACCCTGGTTCTGTATGTACAAATAAATAAATCTTTAAAAAAAAAAAATTCATATGCCCATATTCAAACATAAGAAATCCCTGATATGACACTCAAAATGTCATTGGCAGTGGAATAGGCTAGCAGAATAGAAGACAAAGAAATGGGATCAAGCTCAAAAGTGAAGAGGAACATTTTATTTAAGTTGTTAAAGAATTATGCTTTAGAATAGTAATGACTCCCGTTGACGCCTGACACTCTTATGATTACATCAGTTACAAAACATTTTTCATTAATAAATAGTCCTAAAGTTGTGTGTGAAGGGAACCCTTTCTGGAAGCCTGACATATCTAGGGTAGTTCCATGTAGTCACTTGAACTGCAGGGAGACACAGAGGTGCTTGTCAGCACTCTTGTCTTCATCATGGTATCTTAGATGCCAGTCTTAACAGTCAGCATTTCAGAAGACTGGCTGGAATGGATGGATGCCCAAATGGTGGGAAAGAGAATGGGGACCAGTGGGGAAGGGAGAGAGGCAGAACAATAAGAAAAAGGAGTTGGCAGTGGGTCCTACTTTTGGGTGTGTGCATTTGCCATGAATGGGGAATGGATTAAAAGAGAACCGCTTTCTGTTCCACAACAGCAGTAAGTACTCTGTCCTCTTTATGGGAGGGCATAGGCCTCATTCACTCCTTTAACCATATTCATTAAGCATCAGCTCCTCATTCATCTTGTCAGTAACAAGATGTGTCTTTTCTGCCCACTCCTTCATCTGCATGTCCTTGGTAGAAGTTTAGTGAAGGTTTTACCACTGGGAGAAGCAACATAGGTCCTCTTGTGTGTTTCCAATGAAGAAATGGAGGGCAGGACCATTAAATGACCTGCAGGGTGCCTGGTTGTTAGTACAGCTGCAGTGAGAAGTGAGATCTTCATTCCCCAGCCTCTCTTCCTCCCCCAAGAGAACTAGTTCAGGCCCTCAGTGAAAGTTATACCCCATTTATGTGTTAATCAGGGAGATCCACAGATTTTATTTAGAAAAGCGTTTTTTTTTTAGCACACAAAAAAACGCTCAATGGGATATGGGAATCAGTTTGCCCCTGGGCACTCATTCTTTAAAAAGTTTAGTTTCTCAGGTTTTCTTTTTATTAAAATTTCTGCCTCTCCCCAGTAAAACTTCAATAGTTATTTTACAATGTAAGAATTAATTCTTTTGAGAATGTGAGTAGTATTTTTGGGTGTAGGGGGAAATCTAGTAAATGTAAAGTAAAAAAATACAGATTTTACATTTAGATTCAGTTGTTTTTTGACAGAAGTACAAAGACAATTCATTTGAGATAAATAATTTTTCATTACTTGATACTGAAACAACATGGTCAAGAATGAAGTTGAAATTCTGCATTGTACAATATACAGAAATTAACTTAAGGGATTAAATGTTGATACTAAAACTCTAGAAGAAAACACAGGAATAAATCTTCATTATCTTGGATTAATGATTGGTTCTTAGATGTGACACCAGAAGCACAAGAAACACTGTAAGCAAAAGGAAAATAGAACTTCATCAGAATTAAAAATGTCTGGCTGCACG
The DNA here is from genome assembly GCF_000260355.1 of Condylura cristata. Taxonomy (NCBI): domain Eukaryota; kingdom Metazoa; phylum Chordata; class Mammalia; order Eulipotyphla; family Talpidae; genus Condylura; species Condylura cristata. The sequence goes on from NW_004567105.1 coordinate 44,777,214, forward strand.
CATACACTCAAGAAATTGAAATGATAATCCCCAAAATGGGAATAAATATTTGCAAACCATTTATTTCATAAGGAACTTGCATGTGACAAATGTGTGCGTTTGTGTGCACATGTAAGCTTTTGAAGCTCAAAATGACAACCAATTTTTTTTAAAGGACTGAGGACTTAAAGAAAATATACAGATGCCAATAAGCACATAAAAAGATGTTCAACATAGTTATTCATTAAACAAATACAATTAAAAGCACACAACTGTACCACTTTACATCTGCTGGAATAGCTAATGATATACAGTAACAAGTGTTGGCAAGGATGTGGAGAAATTGGAACCCTTAAACAATGCTGATGAGAATATAAAGCAATGCAGCTACTTTGGAAAATATTTTGGCAGTTCCTCAAAATGTTAACCATGGAGTTTCCACATGACCCAAAAACTCTACTCCTAAACTCAAAACAATCGAAAGCATACACTCAAACAAGTATATGCATTTTCATAGCAGTATTATTCATAATATTCAAAACATGGCAACAGCCCAAATGTTTATTAACTAATTGAATGGATAAGCAAAATGTGTTATAGCCATCTAATGGAATAGCATTCAGCCAGAAAAAAGAAGTGCTGATATGAACTACAATGTGGATGAATCCCTGAAACAGTAAACTTAGTGTAAAAGGCAGACATGAAAGGCTATATGTAGTTTGATTTCATTTAAAGCTCACAACAGGCAAATCTTTAGAAAGAGAAGAGTAGAGAAATAAGGAGTAACTGCTAATGGATACAGAATTTCTTTTTTAGTGTAATAATGTTCTGAAGTTATTGTGGTAATGGTTACAGGACTACATATATTCAAAAATCACTGTTTTATAATTTCAGAGTAAGTTTTATGGTCTATGAATTGTATCTCGATAAAAGTTTTAAAATAATATGCTCCACAATTTTGAGTGACTAGAGAATAACCAACAGTCTTTCATAACTTATTTGTCAAATCCATGCCAGTAAAATAGGATAAAATTTACAACTTTGTTTATTTGGGGCATGGAGAGGAAGAAGTATACACATAGCCTTTTGTTACAGATGAGTTCAAAGTTTAGGGAGGAAACTTTCCTACATTTGGAAAAGGAGGGAAAAATTGAAGAGCCCTAGAACACAGACATGAGAACTCGAGGCAGGGCACAGAAAGAACTCAGTATGTGACTACAGGAGAATGGAAAATCATTGTTTAGGTCTGCAGGAAATATCTTAGGGTCATCACTATTCTCTTTATCACCTACAGAGATTATTTTCCTCTTGGTTACCACAGAGAAAATTAGTTTGTAGGATTATTAGTGTAAGGGCCACTTTCTCTTAGTGTTAACAGATGAATTTATGCAATGATTCTAGCTTCAAGTTTTACTTATAATGTGAACTTAAGGCCATAATTGTGAACAGTCACTATTGAGGAATCATAACCATTATATAAAATCTTCTCAAAGAATGATCATTATTTTAATTAAGACTTTGACAGGCATAACCTCATGCAGAAATAGTAGTATCAGTGAAAATAACGCATAATACTCAAAATACACTGTATTTAATATCAGAAATCATGTGTTTATGTGTATACAGTTTTCTAATCTGCATTACTATGACTATTCCTTTTAAAATATTTATAGCTTTTACTTATCAAGAGAAGTTAAATGAACTGGCTTTTCTTATATTTTATTAATATTTGGGATAAAATTAATGTCGAATCATTGTTTCTTTATGGGCTAGCATCAACCTGACATTTACTTTCAATAATTAAAAAATAAAAAAATACACTGAGTCTATATGTATAGAAAAACTAAGTAGAATAATATTTTCTGTTCATTCATTAATCCATTTAACATTTATTTATTGAGTTTATGTTGTGTGTGAAGTACGGAGTATATCTAGATGAATCAGATGTAGCCTTTTGACCCTAGGAATTTTCAACCTGGAAGCTCATAGTAAATGACACTTTATTAAATAGATTAACCTGAATTTTTAGATGCTTGGTTTTGGGGCAAACTTGTTTAAGTCCCTCCAAAACCAAATACATCTTTACTCATCATCGACCTTGGAAGCTTCACAGAAAGCAGTCATAGTTCTCACGTTGGTGAGCTGCCTTGGAACAATTTATTGAAATGATGAGGCAATTTTCCTACCATAGTTCTGTCTAAATATGGCTCTAAATTAATTCAATTTAAATTGTTACCATTTTTAAATATTTATTTATAAATATTTACATAGTTAAGGTAACATTGGTTTGCATCACTTTGGCAAATCCCAGAAATGTAAGTGCTTATTCTAGATTTCTGATGGGACAGAAAAGCTCCCCTTCAGAAATACAGCTGGCAGTGTCTGAAGGTGTGTACTACAGAGTAGGGGGAAGGCTGGAGACAAGACAGCCTGGTGCTTAGACTGTGTGGCATTCATGCCCATGTCAAAGCAAATGGTGGCTGGGAATTAGTCCCTCAGAGTGCTTAACTGTTTCATGTGGGTTTATGCATTTGTGTGTTTACATATATGAAAAAATGGCAGCTGCACAGTGAAAACACAACATGAAAACTTGAGAAGACACAATGATGTGGTAAAAATTACATTTCCCTACCACTTCTGGCAACCATTGTCACAGTCTTCTTTCTATATCCTTCCAGAGAGCACCCTGCTGGGCTGGGCTCCCCTTCTAGTCTTTCTGGCCTTCCAAAGCCAAACACTTGATTTCAGAAAATTGTGTACCTAAAAGTCTCCAATTACATATTAAATAAGAAAAGCAAGGGATACTCATGCACATGGGTGCCTTCCATTTTTAGAAACTAATAACACTTTATGAGAAAAAAAACCAGTCAGCAATGTACCTGAATATTAGTTAATAGTGTTGTCTCAGGTGGGGTGGGGAGGAGTTACTAGGTATGGCATGGAGAAGGGAGCTCTTTCTCCTGTAACCAACTCAATAATATGGAACTTCTAGAAACAAGAACAGGGGTCTCCCTGGTGGCCTAGAGGCTAAGTCTTAGCAATTTCATCACTGCAACCTGAGTTCCATCCCTGGCCTGGAGTGTGACCCACATGGTGCAGCAGACCTCTCCTGTCTCATCTACTGCTCTCCTCAGCAGCGTATTTCAGGAGATCTGCCTGTTCTAATCACCATTCTGTCTCGCGAATCCTTTCACCTCCTGTGTACCTCTTCCCAACACCCTCATTCTTCTACACAAAAATAAAATAAATAAATAAATAAATAAAAATAAGAACAAGAACATGTAACCTTCCATAATAAAAAGTAGGTTCTTATTGTAGTGGAAGATTTTCAAAATGTCTTCTGAGTGTGGAAGTGTATAGGTGTGAGTTTTGAGTTTCTCTAGAGTTCAGGTATAATTAACTAGTTCCTCTAAAGTTTTATGAGTTGTAATGTGTCCTTCCTACAAAACAAGGATACTACGTTGAATTGAAAATAAATTTGTTAGGAGAAAGTAGTTTTTGTTTAGGTCATGGACCCTTCACAAATAAGTTAACCAGAAAGTGGGGTGGGGGTAGGAAGGTGATATACATAATGTTAGATCATCTAATTTTTAATCCTAAACTTTTCTGGTGAACACATTATCTTCTTTGCACTCTTTTTCCACAATACTAGGCTTTATCCTAGAGGCACATCCCATTTGTTTTTTTTTCTTCTTTTTTACTGAAGTAGCATAATACAGGGTCAGGCGTGCATCATCGAGAATCAACTCAGATTTCCACAAAATTCAGCTTACTATGTTCATTTCTAATCTGTCAGTACCATTGTTCCCATCACAATTTTTAACTAGTGGTATTAATTTTATATCCTAACTAGTTGAGGTTCCTGGCTTCCATCTTAAAGAATTGCACAAAATATGTATAATGGCTAAGAATGTACTTGGCAAGAACTACTTGATAGAATATTCATCGTGAATTTTAAACTTTGTACTCATTAGTTGAGTGATTTCATTTCTATGAGTATATCTTCTGGTAGAAAATCAGTAATATACTGGGGTGTTTAGACTGCTAATTTTGTTTCTAACATTATTTATAAATATAGAAAACATGAAGGAAATATCCAAAATTGAGGAGTGGTTTTGATAAATTTTAGTATGCCACTAAAGCTAACTAATATGGTAGAAAGTAGTAATCCTACACAGCAGCAGATAAAAGCTTAGAAGACTAGTAGTTACTTGAGGAATTATTTACAAAATTATATTAAATATAAATGAATGTTATAAATATACATGCCTTCACTAAAAATGTACATGTGGTTAAGAGTGATTTTCCAGGTTTTCTATAGCAAATATTTTCCAGGATTTCTATAACAAATATGTATTAACTCTTTAAAATTATGAAATTACTTTAAGTCATTTTTTAAAATTGATAAAGATAACTTATGGTTATAATCCTTTTTCAGTTATTGGTAAGAAGTTTTATTTTGAAATGGCTTCCTGCACTCAGAGTATTCGAGAACTCTCACTATTGAAGAATTCTTTAATTTCAAATATTGCCAGTAATTTTTAAAAATTCTGTTTCTGTATCATATTTCATTCTTTGAATTATCTGAAGATGAATATAGTTAGGCAGTAATTCTTTCTTCTGCTCTGGTGGAATTTTACTCTCTTAACTGCTTAGAGAATATCCTGTTAGCACTGAGCTTTGTAAGTCTCAGTAGAGCTGCTTATTTCACCAGTGTTATGTTTTTTCTTTCATGCGGGGCACCTTTCAGTGCTTTCACAGAAAGTTTTCTGCTGATTTCTTTGGTTCCCAGATTTTTATTTTAAGGCAAAAATAGCTTATTATATTCAACTTACACTAGATTTCCAGCAACATCAGTCAAAAGTCACAGGGTCACCTAGTATTGATTTTTGATAAGATACATTTCTGTTGTATAGATGTGTTTACAATTAATATCCCTTAGTTTGTGTTCATAATATGCTCACTGTGGACTAATTATAAGTTCACAAATACCTTTTGTGTTCTGTAAATGTGAATCGATAACATATATGCATAGATATCTTGGTGGTGACCTAAAATACAGTTCTCTTAAGAGTGTGTGTGTGTGTGTGTGTGTGTGTGTGTGTAATCATGTTTCACTGCTTGAAGTTCAAAGTCAGGCAGAGCTAATTGTGTAAGTTGCAAAATCCTTCTTTCCTTGAAGAAAATGTGCTTGGGTACAAAACATAACTCTGAAAGTTAGTTTTATATTTGTGTTTGATGGATTCTGAGGTTATGGAAATGACTGTAAAAATAATTTGTTTGAAAGAAATCTGGATGCAGAAATCAAATAGAGAAAATATTTGAGAGTATGGTTCATCAGCAAATGCAACAGATACACTTCCCTAAGCACCAAATGGTGAGATCCAGAGCATCCCCTGACTGGATCTGTGTGACCAAATCATTACATATTGATTGGAACCTCCCTGGAGGGTTAACCCCTTCTGGTCCATGCACGCCAGGTTTTCTCTCATTCTTGGTGGCAGTAAGTTTAGGGGTATCAGATACTGTCAATATTCACTTTTTTTTCTTTTAAGAAAAATAGCCTTCTTGGTTATATCTGTCTTTCTAAATTATTTCATTGTTCTGAATCATTTAATTGCATTCTACTCTGTAAGACTCACTTGTGAAAAAATTATACAATTTTGTGGAAGCCATTGTGGTGGAAAGGAGGAAAAAAAATGTAGTATTCTGGGTAGGAAACAGCAAGAATCTCTCAAAATTAAGCACAGTTTTATACTTTTTATTATGTACATTAAATGATAAGTTCTAGCTTTTTCAAGAAACCTTCACAGTCTGAGTAGAAAGCTTTGCCTCTAACAAAAGCCTGTCAAACTTTTTCCATACATAATGGTACATTTCTAACACTGGACTGGTCACGTTTCGGAATTTCCCTCCTGTTTTTAAATAGCAAGAAGTAATTAGTAAATTCCATGGGGAAGGATTCATTCATGTCCACTTCTGGCCACATGGGTTCCTCTTGCCTTTTATGTCTGGTGGGATGGTTCTTGGCAGCACATTCATTTCTTGGCCTCTGTTTTTTTCTTTTCAGTTTGTCCCACGAGGAGCATCCCCATAGCCATCCTCTCTATGGACATGGTGTATGTAAGTGGCCTGGCTGTGAAGCAGTGTGCGAAGATTTCCAATCATTTCTAAAGTAAGAATGATTTTATATTGCTTTCTTCTTTTACATAGCCATCACCTCCCACTGTTCATGCTTTTCTTCATAAAGTGTCTTTTTTGATGAAGGGTTTCACACCACCATTTTGAGAGTGAACTCTAAATCACAACCCACAGTCATAGGAATAGTTACAAAATGTTTTGAGAATATGTTGTAAAGAGGCAAAGATGACACTCAAGGGCAGTTTTTATACTTGTTGTAAGAGCCTGTGTTTACCTTTTTCTCCCCCAGAATGACAATGATTAAATTAAAATTCTCCTACTTTTAAATTTGAAGTAATTTAGTTTTCACTTTCATTTCTGTCTGTACATACTACAATGACATGTGCACCACCTCTAATTTTATAGAATTGGTGTCAATTACTGGCCAAATGCAGCTTGGTGATTTCTCATCTTTGTTTTTATACAAACGACTTTAAAATAGTAAGAAATGGATGCTGAGGAAATGCTTGCAACCTGATTCTTGTCTTTCTTTTAATGGTGTTGATGTTTTCTCAGATTCTTGTACTTATAGGGAGAATGGAGTAAGTTAAAGTATGAGTCAGACTTGGTTATCCCTTTTGAACCTTTAGCACAGATAAATTACCTCTGTTGGTAAATGAGATATTAATCTTCTCATAACTGTAGTGAAATGCTCCTGTGCTACATCTTAACATTTCCCCATCTAAAGTACCTTTAAAGTAAGTTAGACTAAACTGCCCGGCATTATTGGCATCAGATAAGTACATTCATGATATCATTGGATTATTGATAGATAAGCTGACTCTGATACCACATTATATTTAATATACCCATATGTCATGCAACAGTTAAACTGTGCAGAATAAATTCCTGTTTATCTGGTCCATGATGATCCAAAATTGGATATAAGAACATCCCCCTGCTCCCTAGATTTCTTCTCTCTCAAGTGAGTCCTGGGAAATAGAGGCAGACTGGTCTCTGGGTTTGTGTGATACTTATGTTGTTAGAACAGTCTCTTTCTCTGTCTTTATGGCTAGTGGAATAGCTAACAGACATATGTAAGTATAATTCATTTTTAGAAAGTTTCCAGAACTATAAGGTGCTATGAACATTATCTGTATTATATCAGTTTAAGAGTTACAAGGGAAAGGACCAGTTTCCACTTTGACCCATTTAAAAACTTTTGTTAGTAACCCAAGTAGTATTTCTACCCTAATTCTCAATTTATGGATCGTTTATTACAAGAGCTGTTAGATTGTGTGTGTGTGTGTGTGTGTGTATACATAGTAACCACACACACACACTTATAAGTATAGCTGTATAAGAAGACAGTTCAATATCAGATGACACCTACTACTAGAGAAGGAAGGTTGAAGATCACTGGAATCGAGGCTTAAATTTGCTTCCTTTTAAAAACCCTTTTCTAAGGATATTAGGTTTTTGACACTAGCATAGGAAAGCACCTGTTAATTATTTACTATGGTTTTGCACATGACATGTTCTTACTTCATGTTTGCTCAGTGGAATTGGAATGTCCACTATGAACCTGCACTGTTGCTTATTTATTTCCTAGCACTTATATATTGAATTATATTTGTCAGAAGACTTGTTTGCAAACTATAAATGTCCAGCTTCAGTTGGCTTACTTTTACATACAAAGGATGGAGGATTTCAGTTGGCTCTTGTAGCTAGGAAGTCCAGTGGTACAACTAGCTTTAGGCATGGCAGGATCCAGCTGCTTAAACAAGGTTATTGAAACACTGGTCTTTGTTGATTAATGTTCTGTGTGTGTGTGTGCACGTGTGCGCGCACACGCCTTTTTTGGGCCTTTCCAAGTGAAACTGAAGAAGACACATTTACAGGCCGTAGACTTGTCAATCCCAGAGTACATCTCTTTTCCCAGAGTTCCAGAAAAAGAGCTGGATTAGTTACTGGTTCAGGTTGATTCATGTGTTCTAGCTCTGAGCCAATCAGTGATGTCACATGCCCACCACCTGAACAAAGATGATGACTGCACAGGAACCACGTGGTTACTAAGGTTGAGAGACTTGATTGCCAAAAGTAAACACTGCATATTGTAACCAGCAAAGGGAGAGTATATGCTGTGTTACACACTGCTGAGTTACACACTGATTTGTCTTATAGGATAAGTCAGGTTTTCATGTTCTTCTACAACTTGATTTTTGTTGCTGGGAATTCAGAGTTGTCTTCAGGTTTCAGGATCTTGCCGAATGTAGTAGAAAACAAATTTGTTTTCTTGCAGATGTACATATCCCACATCTCTTCATATTCTAAATGGCACTCAGACTGGCTTCAACAAAACTAACTTTGCTTCCCACTGAAATGAACTAAAAGAGCTACTGTAGAATGTACATCTTGTAGTTGGTCCAAGCAGAAACTGTGTGGCCTCTTTGACTGATGTCACTGTGAAATCACCGTTACCAGGAGGTGGTATTTCAAGCATTTCTTCTCAAATCGCCACATTTGCACACTGTGAAAGCACCTCCTTCTTGGGTCACTCTTATGTCACTCCTCCAAAGAGCTATTTTCTTACAGTTTAAGCAAATTGGCTCCAGTATCATTTGAAATTTCCAAGTCACCCTTATTCAACAACATGTAGCATGCTCTCACTTTAACTTAGGTGTTGCTTCATAAATATTTTTTTTCTGTCTCCTAATTTCTTCTTTTGTTTCTTTGTTTTTGTTATATATATATATATATGTTTACATTGCTGTTCATTGTACAACAATGTTTACCTCCCCTTTCCCCCATGTCTTCTAACCTCTTAATTTTACCCTCTCCTAACTGCAGTAAGCACAGTTCCACATACTATTCATATATAACCCATTGAAACCCCACAACCACTTTGTACTGATACTATTGTGTGACTCTCACCCTACAACTAAGGCAAGCAGCTCACAGACAAGTTCAGTGCTTTTTCAAAGTCACATATTAATAAGAGGTGGAGTCAGTGCCCCGGCTTTCTAGCTTCATAGTCCTTCACCTTAATTACAATACAAGACCTCCTGGTTCGAAGCAGTTCAGTTTACTAACTGTGTTTACTGTGGTAGGAGAAAGCTTTAGGCAGCTTGAAGATAGATCGGGTAGTAAGCCACTTACTCAGTGCATTCTTTAAGTGGGTTGCTTTGCATCTCAGCCTCAGTCGAAGCACACATGCTTTGGGACGATAACAACACTAATCACTTTTTAAGGTTGTTGGAATTGAAAAGCTCTTGAGGCAGCTCTTCCTGCCCCCTTGTGCCTATGCAAGTGTCTTTTTCTTTTTATGTTCCTTTTCTAATAAACCTGTTCTTTAAATATAAAAATAGGACTTGATATAAAGTGCCTACCCCACACAGACACTATGTAGATTGTAGATTCTCTTCTTGCCTACTTAAGTTTTTTTTTTCTTTTTTTTAAGAGGAATATTTCAAAATACCTAATACTTCTGACCTGGTCCATAGGGAAGGGATTGTAACTGGACAGAGCATTGATGGGTCAAAAAGAGTATTCTTTAGTGTGATTTTTTAGAATTTAGATTTCTGGTAAAAAATATCTCCCATAGGGAGGGGAGGCATACTACATACTTGTTCTATAAAGGATCAGGCATTTTGTTAGAAATTTGCAGGCCATATAGTATCTTTCACAGCTACTTAATTTCTGCCATTTTACCACAAAAGCAGGTGAGAAATGGGCAGAGCCCATTCCTGTCTCTGGGGCCAGTATGCTGACCTCTGAGCTATGGCAACATTTTTTATACCATCATGTAGTTTAGCCGAGAAATGATTTTTACATTCCCTTAGAAATTGCTATTTGGTGTGTATTAGTTGATGTTGTTCTTTACAGAGCCCTCACACTTACTCATATCGGGGATAATATCCATACATGTCTGCCTGTTACTTCATTTACTAGTCTTAGTTCTGATGCCTGCATGGACTTGGGCTTTCTTCTACCTGGCATTTTGGTTCAGTATGAGAGAGTAAAATGACTGCTTGGTAACTATTTTCTGATCTTCTGGATCAGAAGGAAGGCTAGGGAAGATGTAATTTTTAAAGAGACAAAGATCAGCTATTCAGGATAAAAATCCCATCTGACAAGAAAATGCCACCGTTAACAGAGAAAGGGGGTAGGAGAAAGAAGGGGACAGTCAGAGGGCTAAGAATCAGGCATATTTTTTTTTTCCCTCCTGAGGAAGAAATATCATAACTGATGGTAAATCAAAACCAGAGATTTGGCACTTTTCTGTGATCATTCTGCAGTGTTTGTTCCCAAGGTGAGATATACCACAGGGCCCTGATTTCAAAGATAAATACTGTACAAATAACTATCCTGTTGTCTTTCCCTCACAGCCAACGGAGGGATGCTTTATCAGAATCAGCACATACTCGGCCTATTGTACACATTTATTTCCCTGTTTCTTCTCAAAGCTAGTTGCAGTTTGAGTGTTTTGTTTTTTTTTTTAATCTATCAACCATGAGTTACCATGTGACTGTTGGAGCTAACCGATACCAGCAGGTGCTCGTGCTAACGTGAATGAAATCCTCCAGGCCCGCAATGCTTAGAATCTCCCGGTAACAGAAACAGAAAAACAATCCCAGAGTCATCCAGATAGTTGAAGCTCCTGGCTTCTAGTATCCCTCTCCCCACTTGGATCATTTTTTTTTTTCTTTCAGAGCAGATTGAAGACACAATCTTTACCAGTAAAAACATGAATTTATAATTCTTCCCTTTTTTCTTTTTTAAAAAGAGCTCTATAATTCTTTGGCAAGGTGGGGCATGGATTTTGAAGGCTAAATAATTTCCTGTTTCTAATTTAGAATGTAAGATCAGACGTAGACCCATAGTTTCACAAATATCAGGTCCTCCTGTGTGTTTGGGAAACCTGTTTCCATGTCCTCTAGTTTTTCTCTTAGATGGTCACTTGTATAAAGTACTCAGAAGTGTAATATTTATCCTTATTTACGATTCCATTTAAAAGGAGCTTTATACTTTTTTTTTTTTTTCCTCTCGGTTATTTCTCCTGAAGAAACTCACTGTGCAAAACAATCGAAACAAAAATTCCTTTGCATGTTTGTCAGATGTACAAATTTTTTATAAAGCCAAAATAAACTTTATATGTACTTTATTAGAAGACATAGGGAGATGTGTTGAAAGAAAATGCCTGGAGGTGGAACTTTGACCCTTTCCTGAAGGTTGAGGACTGTAGACAGTAGAAGCCATTTCATTGGTAATTTGCTTTTTAAAATTTATCCTGTGAATTTGACTTCTCAAAACTGTGAAGAATTTTATGTGAAAGAAACTACTAAGTGCGCCTGTTATGTTTTCACAAGTGTTTTTATCATGGTAACATCTTGTTTACTTTAGTTCCCTGCCTAAAACTACTTGGAACATGTTAAGAAAACATTTCAAGAAAGCCTCGACAAAGAGGCTTTTGTTTCACAGCCACTGTGAGGCTGCAAGGATCACAAAGGTGTTAACTTTCAGCCCCTTAAGCACTTCCACATGAAATTCCAGCAACTATGTTTGTGGTTTTGGAAAAACAAAGTGTATGTTAAAGAAACCAGGTATATGCTAATACATGTCGAAGGAGGCCGGATATCATAAATTGTTTCAAACCCATTTGTGGCTCTCGGTTTGCACGCCTGAATGTTCTGCAGCGAAATTACCTCTAGTTAGTGCAGGAGATGTGAGCACATGGAGAGGGAATAGCCATTTATAATGTGGGTGTATGCAAATTGAATTCCAGCCTCACAATTTAAATCTCAAGAACATGGGGATGAAATGTTCCCCTATTAGAGCCCAGACGATTCCAAAATGAGCCTCATAATTTTATGAATTTGACTTTTCCACTTACGCATTTTTGGTTTAGAACAACAAAAATTGGGTGTTGCCAAAGTTATTTTTTTTCTTTCAAAAGACTGTCCTTTCACCTTTCTGACATTGTTCTGGAGTTCAAGACCCTTGAAAGTCCTCGAAGAGGTCAGAGTGGCCTAAATACCACAGTGCCCTCTAGTGATATATAGAATATTAGATAGAAAAGTTTGGACAAGTTTGCCAAGGATAACAGGCCCACTTTGCTGAAAAAGAAGCAAATAACATTTGAACACATTTTTTTCACTAGACAGATTTTAGTCAGAATTGTTAATGAAATTTAATTTTCTCTGGTAGACTTTGAAAGCATTAGAAAATATTTTGGATGTCTATTATGCTATTGATTCTACATGTAACTACATATGTGTGTACTGGCATATCATCAGATAGGTTGTTGTTCTTACATTTTAAGAGCCATTAGTTAGCTTGGGTATTTCGCATGATCATTTCCGGCATGTCATTAGAAGGTATTACTTAAAAGACAGGGATCATCTTTGCTGCATACTTTTATTGACACTGTCTACCATATTATGGCCATGTCTAAATGATAAAATTTATTATTAGCAGTAGTGTCACAAAAGTCTGAGACAGCGATTTTCCTTTCAATAAAAGTAGTTAAAAACCTTTTAGAAAATCCATAATTTTGATTGCTGGTACTTCATAAATGTATAACTGGTACTTTTTAGCTGTCTCTTTAGGGAAAAATGAGTTTTATCACCTGCAGTACCTGGGTTAATGAAATTGTGTGTTGGAATTTAGCCAGGATGAAAGATGAGATCATTCCAAGACACTAATATTGGCAACAGGTCTCGTAAAAAGCTCTGACTCTTGAGTGAAGTTATCATTACATTTTTTTATTATTTTTTTTTTAATTGAGG
>NW_004567105.1:44795100-44833810 GCF_000260355.1 Condylura cristata
CTGCTGACTAGTTTATGCTTAAACATCCTGTAACTTATATTTTACTTTTTGTTTCTCCATTTCACTTAATGATTTTCTATGTATTGTTGCAGACATCTCAACAGTGAGCATGCGCTGGACGATAGAAGTACAGCTCAATGTAGAGTACAAATGCAGGTTGTACAGCAATTAGAGCTACAGGTAAAACCAAATTTATTTTCAATATTGCCTCAGTATATTCCTCAAATTCTAGATTTCTGTAGTGTTCTGTAATGAGTTCCTGTGTACTCATTATTGAGTAAAAGCTCCAAAGTCTAATGTTGTCCTTTATTTCACTTTTGAATTTTTTATTTTATTTTACTTTATTTTAATTTTAGTACTTTGGGCAAGTTCCCCTTCAGTTCATTCATTGGAACTGCTGCTCAGATACTTCAAGACCCTATGCACATGTATGTTGCCAACTCCGTTACCACTTTCAGCTTTTTCCATATCTCTTACTTTCTCCCGTCTCTCTTCTCCTTTGAAACTTTCTGATTTTCTGTTTTGCTTGAAGTTCCCTACACTGCTCATATTATTAACCTCAAGCTAGGAAGGCAAGTTGGCGAGAGAGATTAAGAGAGAATGAATATGAACGGAGATAGAGCCATTGTGAGTGAGAGCGACAAGTACACACACATTCAAGCAGATTTTCCAAAGTTAATATAAAAGCTATATAAGGAGTTATTCTTTATTTTACATTATCTCTCTCTTCTCGTCACTAAGAGCAATTGAGACTTCACTATGCACATTTTAAATTCTTATGTGCAAGCACACACATATTCACATATATATGTACACACACTATATATATTTATTTATAGTTATATAATATAGATATACCTATATATACATATACACACACACACAAAATGCATATGATTTTACAAAATATATTTGAAATAGCCCAATGGATATAATCTGCAGAATTTCCTGTGGGCACAGCTTTGAGAAACAGGGTGTCCATTTTTAGCATGAGTTCTGCTTCCTGATGTAACTTGTTGATGAACTCTCATATTTTAACAATAATTCCATTCTTGGTATAATTAATAGAAAATTAGTTTCTAAAAGTAAAAATTGGGTCAGAAATGGAGATTATTAAAATGTACAATTGCAAAAGCCTGACCCTACAAACCCCATTTATGCAATCGAGTTCCAAAATGCTTTTGAGTGCTTGATGACTCACTGTGGCTTCTTCCTCTGGCTGGTTTAGTGTAGGCAAGAGGTTAGCCTAAATTAAAACAATGTTGTACATTATATTGTTACCAGCTATGGAAAAGCCTATTTTGTATGCAAGACAGCAGTGCTGAGATATATGGAGAGCCCTAGGCTAAGTACAGAAGATAATTACATTTGGAATTTTACTGAGTTAAGTCATTTACAGCTTCAAATAGTTGCAGAGAAAAATCAGCCAAAACACACTTAAACTTTTTGTTGTGACTTTTCGAGATTGAAAGGTTTTTTTTTTAATTAGTTATCATCTTGTATGACAAATTACATTTGTTTTAGTTAGACTGTCTCAAAACTTATTTTCTTTAGTTAGTTAATATTTTTGTCGTTCAAGCTACATATATGAATTTAGGACAGTAGAATACTCTTACAGACAAAGGGAACATTGTAGATACCCCCAAATTTTAATGTCTTTGGAAGCATCCTTAAGTTTAGCATGTTTATTGACATAAAAAAATGTATTTTTTTTATCTTATACCTAAAGTTCACTTAGATTGCAGTTTCTATTGAAATTTGATTCTATAGAAGTAACCCTGTGATTATTAAGCCTGAATTTATGTGTATTGGTGCTTGTGTTTATAGTGATAAGTGTCTGTGCATTTATTTCTTTATTTGATAAAATTAAATTCTTAATGATTGCCTAAAATAAGTTCTTCACCAAAATTATCATGCTGCACCCAGGTGGTGATTTCAAACTGCATTTTTGAGCTTGGGCCTTTGTTCATGACTTGGGAACTATGTCTTTCTTGTTAATTATCCCTCACTCTCCATGAAAGACAGAGGAGAAAGAAAGGGATAAGACCATCAGTAAATCCAGTGGTCACCCCCTGGTAGTTTCAGTGTCATTTTTTTTTTGGTGGATTGACCCAGGAGTAGTACAGACTTATTCTTTGATTAGTTGTGGATTATATTTATTCGGAGATTCCCTTTAGCCTTCAGTTCCAAACCAAAGTGAAGGCAGATTGTTCAACTTGTGTTAAAAAAATCAAAGCTCATCTGGCCAGAAGTTATTATGTGGTCATTACCTGTGATGTTCTTAATAATATGTTTGCTTGAGAGTTTGATTTAAATAGAAGATGGGACAGATGTTCTAAAGGGCTCAGTATCTCTGAAGCTTGAGAGAATTGTTAAAAGTGATAGCATAGTGCAGGTCAGGAACAAGGATGGGCAAACTATATATATATATATATATATATACACACACATATATGTATACACACACATTGTAGGTCAAATCTTACCCATTAAGAAAGGCTTTTATATTTTGAATGGTTGCCATGTGGGGGGGGTGGTTATAGAGAAAAAAAGAAGAAATTATCTGAAATTCAATTATCAGTGTCTGAATACAAACTTGTATTGGAGCATTGCCCCATGCCCCACCCACTTAATTAAGCATTACCACTGGCTGCTTTTGCATTACAACACAAGAGTTAAGTAATTGAAACAGAGTCCCTGAGGCCTACAAAGCTGAAAATATGAACTATCAGGCTGGCCCTTCTAGAAGGTTGTCAAGCATCCCCTGGTCTGGAGGATCAGAAAAAATGAGATGTATGACATTATTAGCCACTTGTTTTTCTAGGTTCCTGGCTACCTGCTCATCCCTTCCTGCCTCTCCCTTCCTTCCCTTGGTGTATAAAACCAATTTAGTCACCACATGTGTCAAATTTTGCCAGTAGCAACTTCACATGACCTGTATCTGCCCATTTGGTGGGCATGGAAAGCTGGCAGAGAGACTCATCTATTCATTCCCTCATTTATTTGCAACCTTACATGGGCCCTAATTGTGCTATGGCACAAGCCTTGCTGGAGCCATGTAGGACCATAAGAAGGGGTAATAGGGCTTCCTCTTGGTTCTTACATTCTAGGAGGAAAAGTTGATTATAAATAACTTCCCAGTAGTACTGTCTATTCACTGGGCAGTGATGCATAAAATTAATGGATTCTTGAAAATTCCACAAACCTGCTCAAAACAGGGCAGCAATGTCAGACAGATGCCAATCCAACAGATTTTATTCATTAGTTATTTTTAATCAGATGAGACTACACAAGAAAATGTTAACAGATTTTAGATTTCCAGATTTCTTTGTTCTATAACAGAGGTAAGAGAAGCCCAAGGACTAGCTTGAGACTCTTTGGGCTGCAAATCTGGCACATTGAGAGACCGGGACAAGTTAGAGTAACACTCAAAGCTAAACTCACTTCAGACTGTCAGCATTTTTTTGTTTGTGCCATTTGTTGCACCCATGTCAGGAAATGTTTTTTAATTTACTTAACTGCCATTGTGTTCATGGAACCTGACATTGGGGAAATGAGGCCTATGGGGCAGCAGACATGCTTGGAAATGGTGTTTTATTCTTACTCTTTCTAGCTCATTGCCCGTTGCAGAGGTCCCCATACTCTCCGAAGCAACCCCTGCATCTGGTCCAGAGGAGATTCCCTGTATGTGACTGACCCAATAGCTAGTTTTGTTTTTCTTAAAGAAGACATTTCCCATAGTCTCTCAAAGTATGTCACAAAATTACCATTGGTTAACTTGACTTTGAAAAACATCCACACCACTTTATTGTTATAGGGAAGACGTTTGAACAGTCCCTAAATGGTAATCAATGTATTGAAGTAAAGGTAAAATCTCCCCTACCATCCAGAAACAACAAAATGGGCTATACAGTATAGATTAATCAGAGGTTCATCATGTCTACTCTTTTCAACTATTTTTGACTATTTCTAATTGCCCTAGAAGATTCCACCAGGGAATTCAGTCAATCAGTACCAGGCATGAACAAATTAGTGAAGGGTTCCTGGGTGCTGTCCCTTGTGCCTTTGCTGCCTCTCTAGCTTAAACCTTAGAGTCCTCAACTGTGACATAGGTCCCTTTTGCCTCTATTCTGTAATTAAAAACTGTCTAAAGAATTAGATGTCATTTTTAAAACCTCATCTTTAGACATAGGGGGACTAGATGTTTCCTTTGTAGGTGGTGTCTGTGCAATAATACATTGAAACAAATGGAAAACCCTTTAAGGTTCTCATGACAGTTCAGACAGCCAGGAAGAAATTAAGATGAGGAGTGATAAGATCTGTCTTAGACCCACCTAATAAGTACTCTGTGAGATGCAGCTGCAGCTTTAAAAATTTTTAGAAGATATCAAAATTCTTAGCTGTGGATGTTTGTTACCAGAGAAAGTTTGTTAAATTTTACTTACCATATTACACCCAATCAGTCACTAGTCTCACTGAAAGGAAAAAGCATCAAAAAGGCAGTCTGAGTCTTTTTTGACTATTGCAAATTGGGTTTCATTATTCTGAAGACAGTTCTAATTTTTTTGACATTTTATCATTAGAAATAGCTGGAAATTAACCCTAGCTATTATCTGGGGGCCGGACAATGTAAATCCTATGTTTGTGAGCTTATAGTGTGTACACATAGACACCTAACATTAAGAGAGAGGGCTGCTATAGAAATCCTTTGGGTCATAGATTTTTGAATTCAGAACATATATTTTTTAAGATTTTATCTGTTAGATTTTCCTGACAGATTGTTCTGGGTAATAATACAAACAAGGAATTGAGGTAGAGCTGGAGGATGGAAAAATTTCCCATGATCAATGTGTATCATCTTATATAGGTCATGAAATGTACACAGACCCAGAAAGAAGAGGGGCAGAGATTTAAGAACTAGAAATATGTTGAGAGTAAATATTGCCCACACCAAGTGCCAAGGAGCCAAGGTTTTAAGGTAGCACCTGACCCTTCCTGGATAGCTGAGCACCAACTGTCAACCAGACTTAAATTTAGTTACCTGGGTTCACTCAGGTGTGACATGCTGATGTGCTGTCTCAGCCATTAAACTGTGGATAAGATATCAGAGAGGATACCTGAGCAGCCAGATCCAGATTCCTTTTGGAGCAGGATAAAATACTCTATTTACCAAAGAAGAGAAGTCTTCCGAGGTCTACCGTTTAGTGAGTCTACATTGTTCTGACCACATAAGTAGATTTTAATCTGTTCTATGGCTGTGTGACCTTACTCAGTTGTCAGTGGATGAAGGGAGGCTTTGAATGAAAGACGATAAAATCCTTGGAGACTGGGCATGTCCACAACTCAGCATGTGTCAAGGGATAGGGCTCAGGGTAGGCTGCCTAAAATCCTCAGCCTAGAGATCCTCTAACATGAGTATTTTCTCTTGGAGAAAAAGAGCCAACCAAAGTAATGGGTTGATCTATTTGACTTGGGCAGAGGCGGGGAGTGGGGGGGGGGTGCAGAGCAGTAAGCACCTTTTATTTTTGTTTTTTATGGCTTTCCCATCCCATCACCATTAATCAAGCACCTATTATATTCAAAGCTCTGACTAAAGAGTAGTAAGGTGGTCTGTGCCTTCCTAGAATGTGTAGCCATGTTGGGGTTAGGGCAAGCACAGCTTTAACTAGACCACCAGGCACAGTTTATAGGCCAAGAGAGTCACTTAAAGACTTGCCTATGTTGTAGGGTGTGGGTGGGTAGTTGAAAAACATGCTGTTCACGTAAACATTCTGTTCAACAAGATGTAGGGTGAGCAGTCTTCACAATTTTCATACCTAGGAAGGACAATTCCTGAGACTCGTGATTTTCAGTCTCAAAACTGGGAAAAATCGGGGCAGTTGGGGCTGAGTTGGCTACTCTTACTCTGACAGTTTGAATTCATTGACTGTGGCCCTGTGTTTTGCTTGCAGTTATTTCCTCCAGGAGCTCCACAACCATTTGAAAGGGTCTTTATTGTACTTGTACTGTATGCCAAGGCTCCATCCTTGATGTGCTTCCTAGCCTCAGTTTCATTGAATCTTCACAACCCTTCTGTGAATAAAAGTCATTTTTTTAAAGTCATTTTTTAAGGGAAAATAAATCGGTATATATCTCACATTTAATGAACATATTTAATATAATACTTCTTATTCTGAGAAAAGGTATTACGAAATCTATAGTGATGTTAAAAGTCATTGGCCTCTTAGAGTCAAAGAAGTCATTTTCTCTGGTCCTGTCCTTACAGATGAGGAAACCGCAGTTTAAAAACTTGTCTAATGACCTTGTTCAAAGCCAAAGGCAAAAAATGAACAAAGTCCAGGATTGCAACCCAGCCTTTGTAGCTTCATGCTTCTTTTATTGCATGGTGCAGCCTGACAGTTTTTACTGAGGGGTCGTCATAGCCAAATGGGGTTTCATGACCTACAAAGGCATTTCCTATCCTTGGCCTTAGCACATGGCTCATGGCACCCCACCCTTCTCAACCTCAAGTCTGAAACTCAGCAATGCTGGGGTCATGCTGATGTTTTCTAGACCATCCGTACCCAGGAAATACAAGCTCTGAGAAAGTGTCAGCTGAAAGAAAAGCGGAAGAGTTTTGATAGCAGAGGGAGATGTCAGCCTAACCCAAATGAGTGACTGCAGGCACATTCTGTGTGATCACCCCCAGCAATCTAGTGCTGTTAGTAATCATACCAGGCGCCCACTTTCACAAATACGTCATCTGCGACGTGACCCCTTTGAACCTTTCTACCCCCACCAAAGCAGTACTCGGGACAGTTGCTCATAGCAGTGTCCTCACAGAGCCCTGTGACTCTCCCTGAGTGAGCTCAGTGTCCCAGTAGCATCAAAGCTTCATGTTGCCACTGCTTTGAGATTGGAGCCAAGGAAAAGAAGAGAGTCTCTGGGTTTCTCACTTCTATGTCCTTCCTTGAAAACCACAACACTTAGTTTTTGTAATTTAAAATCCTGTTTAACTCTGGGAGCATTAGAATTCCTAGACTATGACTGAGTATTAGTGTGTGTCTGCTTTAAATGTCAAGAGAGTCTTTAATAACAACATGTAAGGAATGTTAAGATGGTGACAGAATACAATGAAAGTAGGGAAATTCTTCAATTGGGATGAAATGAGCCATAGGTTGCATACCTTCTGAAAGCCGTTGCTCGTGTTCAAGAAATTGTTTACAAGTTTTCATTGGTGCCAAGTTTTGAAGGCATGGGAACAAACCAGAGTTTGATAGGGAGCATTGAAAATAGCTATTTGGTAAATATTCAGTATGATTAAAAAATTGCATTTCTACTCCTTCCAGACACTGCCTTTTTTTTCTCTTTTGTTTTTCTTCTTTTGATCATAGATAGAGACCTGTGTAACTAGATACACTATGCTTCACCCAGTTCTACTTGGATCGTCATTGTATACAAAACTTCTGAGGAAACCTAGACAGCTACTGTTTAAGGCATACTCCGTCCATGGAAGAGAGTAGTGTCTGCCAAACCTACCTCATGAAACTTGGGTCTTTATTAAAACCACCCTGCTCCCTCCCTTGGAGTGTTGGGCTTAGCAAGTTTTGGTGAGATCTTAGTGAAGTAAATTGGGGCTTTTCATTGTATGGGAGTTAGACAGACTTGCCTACTCATAAATTGGGTGCCACGCCCCTCCCCACCCCTTCTGTGGCAGTTCTGCTTTAGTAGTACAGTTCAGGGGGTCAAAAGAGGCAAAGACCTGTGTTATTAGTGTCCTAGGTGATTCTCAGGATCACTCCAGTGTGGGCAAATCAGACCAGGCATCATAGTCCCAGGATTCTGCTTTTAGTTCTGCCCCACCCTAGTTCCATGACCTCAGGTAAGAGCACCCTGAAAACCTGTTTGCCCAACCATAAAATCTGAAAACAGGACGGGAGGACTTGAAGCAGTCACAAAATCATCGCTTCCATAAAGTCAAATGAGTGATTTGGTCTCTTCTTCTCACCTGTCTTCAATAATTGTAGCATTCTTACACATTCCAAGTCCTTCATTTATGGCAGAAGAATTTTGCTTCTCACAAGTGAGAACAGCCAAATTGGGCTTAAAATGATTAGGCCTCCTGACAACATACAAGATGATTATGTTAAATGAACCCTAAACCATGTTCCCTTTTCTCTGCTAAAAGAAGGAGTTTAATCTTCTCAGTTTTTATCTTTTGAAGATGTTGAATGACGCTCCTAGCCTTCGGCAGATATCAGTGGGGCTGGAGTAATATACATGTTCCGGTATTGCACAGACGGGACTATCTAAAACGTAATTTGAGGGCATGGCTAATAGAAGAGGGGATGACCTGTATCAGCCAAGGGGGAAGTGCATTTGCTTAGAATGAGGGGAAGATACAGTGAGAACCAAGGAGATAAATCCACAAGAAATGGGCTTCATCTTTCCTGTGCTTTTTCTGTTCCATTCTTTAAAACATTAAAATTCTCTCCCTAGTTAGCCCAAACACAAAATTGAACTCCTGTTATGTTGATCCAGATTCCAAATATAGATGTAGCCAGTAGAAATCTAAATAGACTAGACTGATTCAACTGTCCTTTAAAAAAAATTAGATATTTTTTGAGCATTCATGAAGCACTAGACTGTCTGTTAACTGAGCTTTTTATGTGCAGAAATTTGTCTAATCCTCAAAACAACCCTTCAAAGTTCAGAGATTGTCTTTCCATATTTAGAGGGAGAAATTAAATACTTCAAAAGGTTCCATCATGCATTCAGAGTTGCAGAGCCAGAATTTGAACTCAGCAGACTTTGACTGTGATGCCACATCCTTAAATCTACAAAATCAGTGAACAAACTAACTAATTTAAACAAACCCTGCACTAACAGCCCCCCCCCATGTGTGGCCTGTTACCATTCTTTTTTCTGCCAGGTCCTCCTCCTGTAGCCATCAGGAAAGCTTTAGAGATTAATTTACTGTTAAGGTCACCACAAAAAGATGTTTTTAATTGCAAACCAAATTTTCAGTTGCCCTTTGGTCTGTATTTCTCATCCTCCTCTTTGCTTTTCATGGGATTCAGTTTATGAGGGATGCTGGAATATACTTGCTAATATTGAATGTTTGTATTCTTTATTACAATAATGAAAGGATGCTGTGACAATTGATGGGGATGGTGAGCTCATGGAATAAAAAGCAATAAAGAATCTGAAAGCTTTTTGAAGGGCCAGTGAATATTATGAATGCAAGACAGCCGATGTGCTGAGAGAGGATGTGGTTTCAATAGGTGTGAATATCTAGCCTTTTTGCCTAAGAAAACAAAAAGTGCATTTGGGAGGTTTTTAAAAAATTGTTAAAACTGTTAGAATTAAGAGCTTTTAATTAATAGTAAAAATTTTAAAAGCAACCAAGAATATATTGCATGCTAGTTTGCACCAGTCAAACAGAAACAAAAATGGGTGTTTGCCTTCTTCTGCAACCTTGCCCATCAATTTTATAGTAAAGCAGAACTAAAATGATAGAGTTTAGATTAAGGCAAAATAAGATATCTGTGTATTCTCAAACTAGATGATGAATTCTGAATATTCTCATGGAAAAATTATTGGTGGGGCTGGTATATCCAAACTCCAGGCGTGTGGGCACACTATGGCCTTACTGCCCGTGGCCAGTGAACGGCCAGCTCCATAGATATTGAGATGGAAGTAGAGGTAGTTACTCCTTTTGATGCTGCAGGATTGGAGTTGCTTCTACTTAGTCTTTGTAATTGCTACATCAACATTGTTTACCCCCAAATTAAGTCACAATTAATATTCATCAGACTCTTCAGTAAATGTCACTTCTCACCCTTTAATTTGTAATGTTCAGTATGGCAGACTACTTCTGGGTTTTAAAAAGAATGACATACAGGCCCCGTGATAATTTTAAAACAAAACTTCTTCTTTTTTTTTTTAATCTGAGAATATTTTAGCTTTAGCACCTAAAATCTTAGAAGACTACCATAAAAAAAATAATAACTATAGAAAAATGCCTTTGCTAACATTTAATTATTCAAACTGAATCACTTTGGAAAACTAAATTCCTTAAGCATTACGTGTTCAGAGCATCTTTTAGTTTGGCTGTTCAATAGCTTACTAAAAAACAGAGGATGGATAACATAAAGTGGCTCCTAATATGGTATCATTTTCATTTCCTGTTTGTTGAAAGATAAATGCTAACACTGTAAGACGTTTTTTCTTCTTAATTTATTCCTCCCTGAACCGCAAGGGAATAAAAAGGAGAAAAAAAAAAAAAGCAAATGTGATATGGCTGGAGACTGAGTCATCCAGTCAGAGCTTTTTCTTGTGTATTTCTGCACCCTGTCCCATTCCTCTGCCTCCCCCCCAGTTCCTGAAACACCTTTAGAAACACCTTTATTTTAAAATATGAGTCTTATATGATTTTTATTTTGAAGTGGAATTACAAGAAAAAAAATGATATCTAAAAAGAGTTAAGGTTAATCAGATGACAGAAGGGATGAATCCTGCCTGATCCTAAGGCATTATTTTGGAGAACTAGCCTACAACATGACTGGACTAAGACAGCTTCTTTTCTCCCTCCTGCCACTCTTCTACATGTTTCTGAAAAATTCTTCAGCTAAATTATACCCTTATCTTTTGGAAATACTTTCTCTCTTCTTTTACAGAGGAAATTATTCCAACTCCCCTATGCCCCATTTCTTGAACTACCCAAAATTGTCAACTTAAACCATCCAAAGGAAGCATAATCAAATAGCACCCCAAAAGTAGTATTTGAGTGTCTACTGTGACATCCAGTTAGAAGCATCTATGGCTTTAGAAGGTAATTTTTATAGATTAAGGAGATTTACATTTTTGTTAAAATAAGACTGATAATTTCATATTCAATGAATAAGTTTTTTCTATATTCATGAAAGATGGGAACCTGTCACCCTCATGGCCCTGAGCCTGTCCAGCTAATGGTGCTTGCCGGCACCATCTTAGTCTCTGCCTACCTCTTAAGAAAGATGAAGTCTAGGAGTTTTTCCACAACCACAACAGATGAATTTATGAGTTTGAGCTACCTAGCTCATTTTCCTTTGGCCTCCTCATGAATAAGGTTGGTTAATAGGCATGATTCACGTTTTTGTCTTTTAGCTGTCTGTGTTACACGGGACTTGTTGGTGCCAGCAGGTCTAGAACTTCCCACTTAAATGCTAATGCATCTTGTGTTGAGAAATCTTACACTGGCATCTCCAGTTACTTAGACTTTGGCAGTGGTCATATGGATTTCAAAACAATTAAGCAATGAAAATGATTTTGTCATGTACGATGGTGCCATAGTTTAATTTGGAATAAGTATCATTCTGGATGTTAAAATAGTCACACATCTGTATTCAAAGAACTAACAAGCGTTTTCTCCCTACTAGCTTGCAAAAGACAAAGAACGACTGCAAGCCATGATGACTCACCTGCATGTGAAGTCTACAGAGCCCAAAGCCGCCCCTCAGCCCGTAAGTAATGAGCTACTCATGGAGGGAACAACCCTAAAGAATTTGCTCCCTGCTTCCGCTTCCCAAAATAGGAAAGAGGACAGTTGACAGATTTGAGTATGGATGTGATAGAATGTTTGGGGGTATGTTTCAAGTGTTTCTAGTTAACCCTTTATGAAGAGGGCATGGTGGTAGGCATTCAGGGAGATGGAAGATGTTTCAGACATGGTCTTGGTTATGAAGCCCAAACCACTAGTTCTTCTTCAAGACAGATTGATTGATGCTAAACCAAGGTATTGAAATACTTTGAGTGCACAATGAACACTTAAAACATAACCAAAAAAACAAAAACAACTTTCTGAATTGTGGAAACACAGACAGAAGACAACCAGATCAGAAAGGCAAGAAAAAAAGGCACTTCAGCCTGGGTAAACTGAAAGACTGATTTATGGAGAAAAGGATTTAGGGATACCCCAGTCGAAGTACAACAGAGAAAAGAAATAGGAATTATAGGTTTTGCCATCTATCCGAAAGCAGAATGTTTTTATTTACTTTAATTTGGATTTGGTAGGTCATTTGTGTGTGTGTGTGTGTGTGTGTGTGTGTGTGTCTAGAATAACTGTTATTATTGATTTATAAATGGCAATAAAATGGACATTCCTTGAGTCAAAAAATCATGTCAAATAGGAAAATTCTACTTGTGGATATTGGGGGCATATTGTCAGAATAGCCAGAAGCTACATTATGGAGAGCCTCTAATATTACTAAAGACTTTGAAGTGAAAGTCAGTATTTTACAGTTAGGAAATCAAATGTGGTGTACTGGAACTCTATCTAACTTCTAGGAATCTTGTATTTCTTGCTTTTTCCCCCTTTTACTTGACCTTCAAGGGTATCACCCAAGCACAAGGTAGTTAATATCAAAACAGAAGAATGGTATCCAGACCCTAAATCCTATCTTGGCCCTCATTACTTGTTATAAATTAATCACTTTGACAGTTGTAGCTCTCATATATTTCTAAAAATCTTCTGATAGCATCAACTGATTATTCAAAATGGAGAGAGTGCTTTGCCTCTTGATTTTAAGATTTGTAAAATTTAAAGGTACACTGCCTTTATTTGATTTTGCTTGGAGTCACTGTGTGAAAATTAATTGAGCGTTGACAATCTATAGTTAGTACCAGCAATTTTAATCAATATGCAATGATGCAGCATAATGGCAAAGTATTGGTTTATCTGTTTTGACTGATTTTTTTCTATAAATAAAGCAAACATACACCCATATATGTATGATTTATGGCGATAGAAATAAAGCGGAGTCAGACTATTAACCTAGCAAATATGGTAGCCTGCCAAGATGCAGTTGGCAGACAAAATTAATGTCTGAAACAGAACACATTACTGAGATATAGGACATAAAATCATTAAACACTTCGCGTATCCATTTTTACTAGGAAAGAGTCCTTAGTTTCCATGTGTTTTGCAGTAAATGACTGTAGGACTGTCTGTGTAGGCTACCAAAAAGAAAGGAATAAAACCACAACAGGACATTTGGTACTTTTCCTATCAACCCCTTGTCCTAGCAGCCCCTCTTTTCAAGCAGGATTTTAGCAATATTATGAGCCCAGCTAAGCAAATTAATAAGACCCTGAAATGATTCAGCTGGTTTTCAATGGACATAGCCTATTGCTAAGGGGATCAATCACTGCAAAATTCCCTGAATGTCTTCAGGTGACTTTAGTTTGCAGGTTCCAGGAAAATGGTTGCCCAGGATGAAGTGTTTGAATCTTTATACCTGGCAACAAGGGAAAAGAATGAGATTATTTCCTGTTTCCTCCATAGATTAAATACAATGATAGAATAATCTCTGGACTCAGCATGGTAGGAATGGACTCATTTTGGTTCATGGGACTCCTGGGGTGGGGGAGGAGGGCGGATAAAAGTAGACAAGGAATCACAGACGCAATCTCAGGGATGGGATGGAGCTGCGTGTCAGTGAGGATTGCCATGTGCTAAGCCTCCATAGATTACAAAGGGGTCACTGGAGATCTCCATGAGCTCCAGTGTCAAGCAGCCAATAAACAGGGAACAGCAGTCATGGGGGAAATGCAGAGAAGGAAGGCTTGTCTTGATTAGTATTTAAGAAAATGTTTTACATTCTAGAAAATTATAACTTTGAAGGGGACCTCCTACTAAATTTATTTTTAACTGCTCTATTGAAAATTCTCTACCACTAGTCAACATTATCTCTTAGTAGCTCAGCACAGTATTTCTTTATTAAAAGAAATAGGCACGAATATTTTTGACTGAAAAATTAATAGCTTTTGAATTCATACACAGCAGGTTTTCTTTTGCAAAGAAGTCCAATATCGCTGCACAGCACTTCTATAACCATTTATTTAGAGTCCAAGTCAAACCTTTGACAGCCAGAGCAGCGCTACAAGCCAATATAAAGAACTCCAAGATGTAAACCAACAATAGGCCGTCTGTGTGAGGTTTGCCATTGTCAAATACATAGATTGTTTGGATTAGTTTATGTAAATGTACTGTTGTATTACCCTTTGGAGAAAAAAAAAAAAAGATCACATTTGTGTATGAAAAGTGGTTCCCTTCACAGGCAGCATTATAAATTCCTTATCCTTTAACTTACATGTAAGAAGTAAAAATTGGTGCCTGACAAGCAGATATTGTGTGACACTCTGTTGCCGGAGTGAACCTGCCTTCTTTTCATTTGTTGGAAAATAGAAAATTTTATTATAGATACCATCTTATAAATCAGGAATTATTAAAATATGTATAGGTGAGGCATTGGGAAATTAATTATAAAAGATAGACGTGTAATGTTTTGCATAAATTTTTACTTCCTTGCCAAAAGAAAAAAAGAGGTGGGGGGAGGCATAGACAGATAGCCAACTCCTATTCTTCTTTCACCTTTTGGGATTCAGAGCTTTCTGGTCATCAGTTCTGATGTGCAAAGGATCCCCTTGTGCCAGTAATTGATTTATTCCACCTTAACTGATGGAATGCATGGCAGGTGTTCAAACAAGTGCCCTTCTAGAATATTTCATTTGAAATAAGCAGTCAGTGGGATTCAAATCTAACCATAGATGGGGACTTTCATGTTACAGTCTTGCCAGTAAGTTTATGAAGTTTGTTCTTTTTTCCATTTCTGTTTAAAAGGAACTTCATGTTTATTTTAAAATTCTTAGTCACTAAGTGATAGAATGCTTTACTGTAAACATTGCTTTTCACTAAATGCCATTTGGGTGGTAAGTGTCATTTGTTGTATCCAATCATCCAGCCAGTCCCCATTTCATTGCATCAGAGTAACTGCCAAAACCTTCATGGGTTGTTCTTACATCAGCTCAGAGACACGTTTTCTGGATTCTGTTGTGAATTCATCTTCAGATTAATATAGTTCGAGGATATGCTCCTCTCAGGACAGTCCCTGAGATTTTAGAGGTGGCTCTGTGGCCAGTCCACACTGGAAAGGTTCTAGGTAAACTGGAATATGATTTCCGTTTTCCTGTTCCCTGGACACTTCCAGTAGCATCTCCTCCTCCTCCTCACTGTAAAATCTTCTAAACTGAAAAAAAATTATACCCAACAAAGAATTGCACACAAGATGCAAACTGCAGGTTGTTCCTATAAAGGGAATTCTTGAATTTGAAATCTGTTGCCTCAACAAATATTTATTGAGCATGCCACATAAAAACATAAGGTAGTAAAACATGACAGAACCTTTCCTGCCACTAAGGTTGTTTGGAGGCTTGAGGGACAAAACTGAAGTGTTAAAACGTACATACTCTCTCCCTCTCACTCACTCATTTGCTGAATGGATCAAGCTATGTGTGAGTAGGACAAGTAACCGAGGATGGTGGGGCTGCGGAAAATTTGTGGGGGAAGTAATGTCCAAGATGGAGACTAAACGATAAATAGGGAGAAGTGGCAAGAAGTCAGCATGGTCCACGAAGCTCTCCTTGTGCTAAGGCATGCATTGGTCTGTGTCTGAGGAAAGCAGAAGTTGGGAGAAGGTGTGGAATGAGGATCCGTGTGGAAGAAATAAAGAGCAGAGTCAGTTTAGGTAAACATTCCTATTTCATATTATTTAGAAGTAGTTTTTAATTTTACTAAGGCTGGGCACTCTGTGGAAGAGATATAAAAGTTTACCCAACCGACTGTATATCTTGGCAGTTGGCTACGTACAGTGCAAAAACCCTTTCTTGACATATATGTAGAATGGCCAGTCTTCACAATTGGGACTTTCAAGGAGTCTTCTCTTCCATGTTAAGAAAAATAAGAGCAAAACAATCAAACAGTGGTAAACTGTCCTAATGAGAATGACTGATCTTTTTTTTTGTTTCAAACCCAGTAACATTCTCAAAGTAAACACCAAATTGTGTTGCTTGGGGCTTGTTGTCTACATACTTGCTCCATGGAGAATTTGCTGAGATATTTCCTTGGAGGGAGGTTGTAACTCAGAGGACAAAACAATAACAACAACAAAAAGAAGCATGTTTTGTTATGAGTTTATTAAGTTGCTAAGGATTTTTTTTTTTTTACTTTTCACTACCATATCAGGACACTACTGTAAATCATATTTTATAATACCTAGTACATGAGAGGTACGTTTTGCTTTAGGGGATTCTTACACGCCAGAGAACAACTGATCCTGGAGAAACCACATTCCTTCAGATTTGGTGGGCAAGTAATTATAGTGTAGGTAGTATATATCCTTCTTTATGAAAATGTTATAAAACACAGGAACTGGGATATTTAAAGTGAACTACAGTATTAGATTTTTCTTTTGTACGCATATTCCAACCATAGCAATTAGTACTATTAAGAAATAGTTTTCAGCTACTGTAAAAACAAAGTGCTTCCCTCTGAGAAAGGGGTCTTTTAACTCTGGAAGAAATGACTGATCCTTGCTTTAGACTCAGAGAAATAATATCAGGCAGCCATAAAAAGGGAGCTCAGGCATAACACAGAGGCTGTTACTCACAAAGTCCCCCTCCTCTACTCAAGACCAGTTTTGTTTTGTTTTTGGTGTCATTGACAGTCTCACCACCTTCTGGTCATTGGCCTCGGCCCGCACCATGCCCTCACCCAGTAGCAGGGCCCAGGCTAAAAGAGAAAGGGAAGCTTGCAAAGGCCCCTTGAGTCTCCCCATGTCCACCTAGCATCCCATCAGCCTCAGAAGAGCCAGCTAGTCTCCAAAGGCAAGTGATTCATGTCTAGAAACGCCGGGCAGTTAAAGCAGGATTTGAGCCCGCTCAGGCCAGTAAAACCAACAGCAGAAAAACGAGTTCTGTGAGCCTGAAAGTCCCTACTAAGCAGCTGTGTCCCTTGGTGTTTTGGTTTCAGGCTAGCCTTTTGTTCTCAGAATCTGTTTTCATGTGAGGCAAGAGCACAAACAAAAATAAAAATGAGTTCTTATGGGAATACTTACGACAAGTCTGTTTCTGTCTGGGGTTTACGTCAGCGGTTTGTTTATTTTTTAAAAATGTGAGTGACTCATCATCTTCAAGAGAGAGAGGAGGTTACTGTTTAAAAAGTAAAGATTAATCTTTTAAAAGGACTAACCAGAATGTTAGATAGCTGATACACTTCCAATAATTTGGATGGGTAAGATTTCCAGAATAGTCCTGGAACTGAATTGGGGGACGAGGGAAAGGATGGTTGAGAGCATGAAAAAATAAAACCCTACAGCAGTTTTCAGTGACATAAGAATGTAACTTTTGGCCAGAGTTTCAAAGTGATTATCTTTGTTGAAATCATCACATGATAGAAACTTGCCATGTAAAATATCAGAGTAACTAGTTTTTCTAAACATAGCAACTTCTTTTTAAATAGAAAATGAGCACAATAAGGAAAATAGGAAAAGAAACCCTCCCAGACCAATCCCTTCCTGCTCCATGTCCAGGAAAAAAAAATTATCATTTAAAACTTAATTACCAAAAAAAAAAAAAAAACTTAATTACAATCAGAAACAAGAAAAACATATGCTTTCATTTCTAATTGATGAGTGTGTTAAAGATTTAATAGTTTACAATTAAGATGACTATTTCAAGATTACAGAAAGTCTACACCATTCCCAGTGTGCTCTTCTGTTCTAAGTCTGTAATTAATTTATTTGGGGGTGGGGGGGGCTCCTGTTTTCTCAGAGACCTTAATTAGAAAAGAGGGTTTGGTTTGAACACAGAGCCTGTTTAGCCTCCTTCATGCTCCATCTTCTCTCTCCCTCATGACTACCTTCCACCCAAAATGGCAGCTCCTAAAGACAAGCATGTGACATGAAACCAAAGTTTAAAAGTTAAGAAACTTCTATAGCAGTTGACAAGGTTGACATTTCATTAACTTGTTGGTTCAGCCTTCAAATGATTTCTCGAGGCAAAGCACACTGTTTGGAGTTTACAGCTTTTTGTTCTTCTTTCCCTCACAGTCTACAGTCATGTTTAATTTGGAATCTGGGCTCCTTTGGCAAATTAGCAATTAGAACAATTTTGTGGGAATATGTATATGTGTCATTAGTTTTTCTGCAAATTAATAGCAAGGGCAGAGGTCAGGCAGAAATTTTCCACTTGACTGCAGTTCCTCTATTGAGACTTGGCACTTGGTTTTGGAATGGCCACAGCTGCT
The DNA here is from genome assembly GCF_000260355.1 of Condylura cristata. Lineage (NCBI taxonomy): Eukaryota > Metazoa > Chordata > Mammalia > Eulipotyphla > Talpidae > Condylura > Condylura cristata. The sequence goes on from NW_004567105.1 coordinate 44,813,204, forward strand.
CTCAGACACCCTCTTCCTCTAGGAACTGTCTTTTAATTAGTTTACCTCATAGCCATCATTACAAATATTACTGCCTCCCCTCCTCGAAATAAAATTACTGTTTCTACAAAATATTCCACTGACATCTTGCACCACTGCACATTGATGGTGGGGTCACTCGAATGCTGCATTTAATCATTAGATCACCTCCATTCTCGTTTCCTAATTAGAGTCCTTACAATACATTTTTATCTGGTAATTAGCTGAGATTGGCTGCTTCCTCTGTGGCTTATTAGAGACAGCCCAGCAGTGGGTGTGAATCACAGTGTCATTTGTCAAGCCTGGTAAGGCCCCCTCTCTGCTCTCTCCTGGTTTAGAGTTTATTTCCACTTGCAACTGATGTTCAAAAGCTTCCAGAAAACTCTGCATTTCTTTCTTCATGGCTGGTGCTAACCTGGAGGGATTTTATTTTTCACTGTTGCTTTTTTGGTAGGAACATTTCAAATGTTAACACATTTGTAAAATCTATAAAAATCAGCTTATCCTACATTTTATGACATTATACCATGTCACTTGTCTTCTAGTTGGTGAGCACCTACAGTGATGGGTTTGCCTTGCTAATGGTTTACATAAGTTTTCACTTTTGGTAATTAAACTATAACTTGGAGAATCAATGATCTTCTGCACAAAACTGGCCTTTTTCTTAAGATTGGATTATATGTATATTATAATTTAGATTTAGATATTATTTGACTATTTTTTTGTTTGTTTTTGTTTAAGAAAACCAGTGTTCAGGATAATGTTTATAAACTGGATAAAGAGGTGAAATACTGGAGTTCTCAAAATTATTTGCTGATGCAAATAATTTTGAAAATTATAATTCATGAAAATTAAATAAATTACGAAATTCAAATAGTTTATGAAAATTAGTGTACATTTTCCTTGACCATTTTCTGGATTTGGTGGTAAGCTCTTCAAGGGCAGCAATTTTCATTCTTGTTTTGACCACTTAAAGAATGTGCTTGATAATATGTGCTGAATATTTACTTGATAATATGTACTGAATGCCATTTTTAGCAGAGATAAAAGTTTAGTCACTGAATATTTTCCAAAATTGAGTATATAGGAAAGTGACACTGGTTAGTGTTTTGGTTACTGTTCATTCTTCCTTTTAACTGAGCATAAGAAGATGATTATAAAAGGGTTCTAAAGTCACACAGTCTTTGTATTTAGGCCCAGTTTTCATGTGCCTCAGTTTGCTTATTTGTAAAATAATGGGAAATAATGTCTCAAGTATTAGTGATGGTCTGAGAATTCAGTTAAACAGGACAGTGGCAGGTGGTTTGCAATATGAGTTTTGTAAATGTTATCCATGACTTTCCACAATGTTCTAACATTCTTAGCCTTAACAGTACCTGAATCTATTTATGAACTTTAACCTCTCACACATCAATTTCCTTAACTCTTTGCTTGGACTGATGCTTATACACATTGTCTCTATATTGGTCTGTGATAAAGGCCCAAGGCAACAAAGATGTGCCCCAATCTTCCCCCTTTGGTTTTCAGCTCTGCTCCATCACATGGCAGTTACTGTGAGCTCCTAATGCTTACTTTGCAAATGTGTGATGAAGTAGTTTCCAGAACTAATAAAAAAGCAGCACAGAGCATCTTCCCAGTTTGGCAGGGGATCTGTCTGGGCACTGCCATCTCCTTAGCTTGCTCATCTCAGGCATTGGGGTTGTTGTTTGTTTTGCTGAGTCAACATCCCAAGCCGCAAAATAAGAAAAAAAGCACAACTACAAGTGTCCAGCCCAACTTTTGAGTTTTCAGTATCATTTACATGTTTCTATTAGAGTTCCCCAATGATGTGTCTTTTTATTCTTCCTATGTGTTGCTTTTTTATGGAACTACCCTAAACATATTAGATGGAGAAGTTTCTCTTGGTGTATGAATAAGGTTGAATCTTTTCAATAAATTGTAACTCTCTTTTAATATGTTCTTTGATAATGATCTCAGAGGAGTCTCACTTTTAATATCTTCTGCAAATAATGCCTTGTTCTTAGGACAGCAGCAGTGGTAAAATAGACCTAGTTTGTTCAGCACTTTCAAATTTGGTTTCAGCAGTCTACTCTAGATTTGGGCTGGTTGTGAGCAGCTAACGTAGCAATTCTTAAAATTTTTATGACAACAATACTGTTTTACCAGTATTAATAAGAAAAGCATTTCAAGATGAAGCCAGGTAGATAGGCTAAGGAAGAAAGAATAACATATTATTCATTCTTGTCCCCCTATCCTACTGCCAATATTCATTTCCATATTCATTACATCATTCCTGATAATTTGAAAACCTGAAGGAAAAAAAATCAAAAAGTTTATTGTCCCAGATCTCTCATGCAATATTCCTTTTAAATGAATAGCTTCCTGCCCTATATTTGATAGACTTTAATGAAGAATACACATAAAGTTTCCAAAGATAAGTGTCACCAGCAAATAGAAAGAGCCAAATGATGACTTACAGGGCCAGTGCCGTCCTCTTTAGCCAGAGCTACACTGATGCTCAGTTCCCACCTGTGAAGCTTTACTATGGACTAGCTTCATGTTGTCATCTAACTATGGCTATTTAAATGCAAATGTAAGTTTAATAGAAAAAAATTAATAATTCCTCATTCTAGCATGTTACAGAAAGTTCTGGTGAGCTGAGACAGACTCAGATCTGTCTGTACCAGTACCTGTTTCCAAAATCATTGCTATTTACTTGCATACTCTGTAAGACCTCCATCTCAGTCTTTGAGGTTTGCAAATCATGGTAGGCTATTGAAAGGGATGTAAAGTTGTGCTTTAAAGAAATGTTTTCACTCAGGATTTCTCAAGCCTCGCTAGGCTAGGTGTCTCCTTTTATTTTCGATACTTACTTTGTGCCAATAGAAGAAAAAGTGCATGTTACAGCAGATATGCTGTACTAACTCCTAAGCGTACTGTTTTTGTAGAGCAAGCCACTTCACATTTCAGTTGATTAATAAACATACTTAAACAAAACTGGCTATGATCCCTAGTATTATTCTTCTTGGGTTTTGCATGTTTTCTGGGTTGCTGTATTTTTCTGATGGCCTTCTAAGAATGGTCCTTTTTTCACAGCTGAATCTGGTATCCAGTGTCACACTCTCCAAGTCTGCTTCCGAGGCTTCTCCACAGAGCTTACCTCATACTCCAACGACCCCAACTGCCCCCATCACTCCCGTCACCCAAGGCCCCTCCGTCATCACCACCAGCAGCATGCACACGGTGGGACCCATCCGCAGGCGGTACTCAGACAAATACAATGTGCCCATTTCTTCAGGTAGATGCTCCATTTTTGCTTCATGTAAAATTGTAATATGTAATTCTCATGATGAGTCCCTTTTTTGACATTGATCATTAACAGTACAATGATTCTTATTTAGCAGATATTGCGCAGAACCAAGAATTTTATAAGAACGCAGAAGTTAGACCACCATTTACATATGCATCTTTAATTAGGCAGGTAAGTAAATAACACAGTATGTGAAATTATATCAAAAGGTATACGTGTCCATGGATATATTATATTGATGAAGTAGTTTTAAAACCATTTAGTAGGCAAGCATGCTAAAACCTTTTCTATAAGGTTTTTTAAAACTGCAATATATAACATAATTGCTTTTGATTAAGTATTACAATACGATGTGATTATTAGGAAATTCATTTCACACAACAGTGAAAATGAGCCTGTTTAAAGATGGCAAGTCAATTATCACAAGCTACAGTAATCTCTGATCCCTAGAATTAATCTGAGCTCTAAATAATTACTGAGCTTTAATCAGCTAGTGAAATGTTTTGCATTTCTCTTTGATTCTGCTTTATGAATGACTAATAAATTAATATTTCTGTACGGAAACAGAAATAAAAACTCAAAACAATTAGATAATTCCATTTTGAATTTTGCTATTGAACTATTAAATACAATCATTAATCTTAGATTATTTTTTAACCTTTCTTACGATTTAGCTCTGAATCATGGTTATTTTATATTTTTCAAGAAACTGTATCATGATGATTCTGCGGATTTGGGCGTAAATTATCTTCTTCCGTTACTTTTGCTTCATAGGCCATTCTCGAATCTCCAGAAAAGCAGCTAACACTAAATGAAATCTATAACTGGTTCACACGAATGTTTGCTTACTTCCGACGCAATGCAGCCACGTGGAAGGTACGTGTTCTCTGGGGCCGTTTAGTCTTGAATCTTGCCTTTACAGAAGAGATTTTGTTGTGCCTTAAATGCAGTTGTTGCAAGTTACATTTATAATGTCTGGTTACACTGGAGTGTCTCTCTAGTAGTGTTTGACTGAGAAAATCAAGACTGCAAAGACTTAACATTTGGATGTAAGTCCTCTCCTTGTAGGGAATGTTGAGGATAGACCCTGACTTATACAGAACCTCCTGCCCTTAGTTGTTGAGCCAACGCCAATATTTGCAGAGGCTCTCAGAATTCTTTAACCATTAGGAACCTAGAGAAATTGCCAGACAAATTTGACATCACATTCACTAGTTATATAAATAATGTGGAAAACTGTATAATACCGGCATTGTATATGGGAATTAGTAGAGGAAAATACAATATGTTAAGTCTTGGGGTGTTTTTTTATGTCAAGAGATTGTATATCAGAAACACAGTTATTCTGGGGAAGGAAAGTAGCTTTTAATTATGGAACTTTCACTGTAACATCATTTACTATTAAACAGGTCAAATTTTACAACTCCATGTTAGATATCCTTTATTAGGTATGGGGTCACAAGACATAACTCATTCCCATTTCAGCAATTGGTGTGAGAGTCCATTGTATTAGATTAAGCCCTCATAACTTTTTGGATTTTTTTCATCTTCAATTTCTTAGTGTCTAATATTTTTGCTATGAGAGAGGGCAGGCCCATTTTGTTTTTTTAGTACTTTTACTATTTTATAATCCCTAAATCCAAAAACATTTAGAATTTAAATATTTTAGGATCTTTATTCCATGCATTTTTATAAATACAAAAAGGGATTTATTTTAAGAGTCAAAGAAAACTTGCCTTACTTGAAACAAATATCTTCCATGCAATATCCTTTATTTTATATGGGCAGAAAACAAAAGCAAAACTAGAAAATATTTCCTCTGTTATAGCATTGATAAATAGCATCTTAATTTCTGAATCATATACAGTGTTATAACCTGATGTTACCTTAACAAAAAAAAAACTATTTTCAAACAAAAAATAACTAAAAAATGAATACCTAGTATTAATTTATCAACTTTACAGAACCATCAATTATTTTTTTCCATCAATTATTTTATTAAGATGCCTGGATATTAAAGGAAACACCTACTTTCAAAATGTACTCTCTCTTTCTCAGCATGCCTTGGGAGAGAAAATACTTTAACTATGAATTAAAAATTCTTTAACTATGAATTCTTTTCAAACTTTAGAAAATATATGAAGCAGATATTTTCTTCAAATTGGCTTTTATTAAATAGCTGATGATCAAATTTAAAAATAGTTGCCAGTCAAGAATATATGATTTAAGCTTACATCTGTGTATGGGGGGTGAGGGTGGGAAGCCACTGATATAAATTATCCTGGATGAAGTACTTAATGACTCAGGAAGACATGTCCTTACTTGTACTCTTGATTTTAGACAAAAGATGAAATGCCCCATTGAAGTTATAACTGGAAAGAACTTACTCATCTTTTTGGGAAACACTTGATTCCTAGTTGCTCTGGGTTAAATGTATAGTCTTCAAAAACAAAACTGAAGTTTGGACTTTACATCTTTACTTGCAGGCTATTTAGTTCAGACAGAGCTATAACAATTCTTTCTTCAGATGTGGCTTCTTTAGATCTTTTCTATTCTGTACATTTTGATACTTATTTTTAAACACCAGACAATTATTAGGATGAGGAGAAATGTTGAATTCTTTCCCAGTTATAACACCTATGTACATGTTTTGTCTTTTTGTTGTTGTTGTTATTTTGATTTATTTATTTATTTATTTCAACTTCTTCAGTGTTGCTATAAGAGATAGCAGCAGACCCTTATACTTTTCCTTTATGCAGACTACATTTTATATGCTAAGAAATTTATACTACCAAATATAATTATAACATCCAAGATGCTTTCATAGATTTTTGTTTTATTTCATCTTCATTCAAACCTATCAAACCGATTTGAATCAGGGGGTTCCTTTCATGGTCACCTGGTTACCCTGTACCTACACCCAATTATGCTGACATTGCTCAGAACTCCTTGGGAAGGTAGCTCATGAATCCTCATGGACAGTTTGTCATGCCATGGAATAAAACTTGTCTCCCTCTCTTCTGAATATTCTGTATCAGAAAAAAATTATTATCCAGCTTGATTCCTTGCAGAGTCACCAATTGTGGTAGTCTAAACTTTGAAACACCCCCTGAGTATGAAGATAACCCCCTTTAAGGATAATTTAGAGAGGAATTATCACAAGTGGCAGGAAGGGAGGGGTGCAGAAATGTTTGAGCAACAGCAAAATTATTGGAATTGGGTGGCGGGCCCACAAGGTACATACATCAGATTTCATGTCCCAGAAGTCCCCCTACATTTATTCCTGCAGGGAATTAAAAGAAAAAAAATTTGAATAAATGACATGGGTCCCTTTGTAATATCCATTAGTCTAATTTTGAAATCTGTCAGTTCAGCCAGCATGGCTAGAGAAACAAAGTGATGCTTCCTAATTGTACGCAGTTAGGGTTGTAGATTTCCTGAAATTCAAAGGAAAAGGGATGTCAAAAGTTCTTCACCCTCAGTTGAGATCCTCCTTTTTAAAATAGGTTAAGAGATGTTAAGGATCTCAATTTAGAGAGACAACCAGAAGTAACATTTTAATCATGAGAAACATGTGTCTGTATAATCTATGAGCTGCAGGAATGCTACCATTTTTTCCATTGAAAGTTCCTGGTCATGTGTTCCTTTGTCATTTTCTCAGTTAATTTAAGGTTACTTGTAACTTTTATATGTATTTGGAAAGGTAAGAAAGACAGCCTGATGATGGATATTGATCAGCTACAGTGGTGATTCTCTCAATGGATTTTTCCAATATAGAAATCTTCTTAATTAAAGAACAAAAAGAAAATGAGCAAAACTGTAGTTAACAATATGAATTGAGTCTTCCTCTTTTATGGTTATTAAAAAAAACTACCCTGTGTTATAGACAAGTGGGTTGCCATGGGACAGTTTTCTGCTTTACGTGTTTCCTTATTTCGAAATCATACTGACAGTATTTTCCAATTTTTACTGTGAAACCTATTATGGGCTTCTCTGTATTATAAACATACATTTCTCCTGGTTATCTGTTACCAGAGACGAGACTCAAATGTTGAAATACAATTAACTTACTATATGGTTTTTAAAATTTTGCTTCTGGAAAAGGCACCCTTAACCACAAGAAGATCATTCAAGGGGGCGGTAGCTCTAGGTCTTGGGTATGGTTTTATAACGGGGACTGTTAGGCTGAATTTACTGCTGTTTTTGGAGTCTTTTCTTATAGAAAATGTAAATGTTTTCTCTTTTATACTTGCTGCAGAATGCAGTGCGTCATAATCTTAGTCTTCACAAGTGTTTTGTGCGAGTAGAAAACGTTAAAGGGGCAGTATGGACAGTGGATGAAGTAGAATTCCAAAAACGAAGGCCACAAAAGATCAGTGGGTACGTCCACCATGTTTGAACTTCTTAGCCTAGCTTGGATTGTGCTAACAAGTATAACGTAGAGGCTTTTGGCTGCTAGATGGTGTTAGACCAAAGAACTGGTTTCACGTTGTCGCTCGCAGTTAAGGGAAGCAAAAAAGCATTTCATCCCTCCTGTTTTGTATACCCACCAGTCCCCCTGCCCTGCTTGCTGGTCTTTGTTGCATCACATGCTAGTAGCTTTTAGGTGGCAATGCATATTAACCCTCACAAACCATTTGCTTATGCTTATTGCATTTTATTTTCTTTTTCCTGTTCCCTGTATTGGATGTCTTTTCTGCCCCCAACCCCGTCTCCTTTTGTTGCCACTTCATCTCCTTTGCTGCTGCTCCTATCCCAGGGTGCCATTCGCACCAACCTCTCACTGCATAAGTGCTTTATCAGAGTAGAGGATGAGTTTGGGTCCTTTTGGACAGTTGATGATGAAGAGTTTAAACGTGGCCGCCATATTCAACGAGGCCGTCCTCGCAAATACTGCCCCGATGAAAACTTTGACGAGCTTGTCGCACAGTAAGAGCCTTTACTTGCTTTTGTTTTTTTTTTCTGCTGTTGCTTTGGCTTTGCATGGTTGACTCATCCCATGTAGTTTTGCATTTCACCAAGTAGCAGTGCCACGGCTTTCTGCAACAGAACTAAATTGTGTGATTTATACATGTATTTCTCTCGTTTCTCTTTGGAACACCAGTGCCTTGAATAATGCTTTTTTGAAGTCTTTAATGCAAATATTGGTTGTACTTCGATTCAGCAGCTTACTGGGACCCTAAAACTACGTACTTTTATGTGATACATAATTTTTCCAAGTAAAAGGAAGCTTTTATTTAAAGTGTGTATTTAACAGAGTAAATTTCTTATTTGTCATCCAGTGTAATAATATAAATGTAGTGAAATGAATGATTAAAATTTTCCGAGCATAGGGAAAAAATGAAAGCAGCACATACTGTTCCTAATGGCCCCCTGATAATTATATAGGTAATTTCCTACTGGAAGCCACTCAATAACCTCAGTATCTCCTGTGTGGCTATTTTGTATTTTTACTAGTTTAGAGAATTTCTGAAAACAGTATCTTCTCTTCATTTGTTAAGTTAATGGACAGCACCACATATTCTCATACCCACCCAGATTTGGCTGTTCTAGAATGATCCCAGCCCAACCCCCCCCCCCCTTAGGAAAGCCCCTACCCGGTACATATTTCTGTTTATCTTCTTTTGGCCTGGGGACTCTTCCAAGGAGCCATCCTGCTGTTCCCCTAGCCATTACTTTATAGAGTTCAGACCATGGAGATGCTGAAACACCCAGCTTCTTCACCTCAGTCCAGGAAGCCACTACCCAGCACCTCAGTCTTCTGCCTAACTGTTGGCAACAAGCTGGAAATTTATCAGTATTTTAAGACACTGAAGTAAATCCATGGAGAGAGTGTCCCAACCTGTTATTATTTAAGCCAGGTTTTTACACCCAGTTTCACTGGCTAGCAAAGTCTGTTGTACCCAGAGCTTATCGCCCTTACCTGTCCAAGAAAGCCAGGGAATCTGGATAGAACCTAACTTTTCTTTAATTTTGTTACCGGGGTAAATTTCTGAGTAGGAAGGATACCAGCGAGCTTAAAACAAAACTTAGCTAGGAACTTGGGGGTTGATTGTGTTTAACTTTGACTTTTTATCTTTTTCTTATGCAGTAACCCTTCCCTTATTAAAAACATGCAGAGCAGCCACGCCTACTGCACACCTCTCAATGCAGCTTTACAGGTAAGATGAACGGCCATTCCCGAATATGCAGCAGGGGCACATGTCTCCCCCACTCATTTCAAAATATATTAGCCTCGCTCTAATTAGATATTAAATTTTAATTCCGTTAAACTTTTTTCTTAAGTGCACAAAGCATCGTACTCCCTGGAGGCAAACACATTGGGCTGCTTCAGCATTAGCAGGATGCTTAGCATTTTGAATATTGTGGCAAAAAAATTAAAAGTTCACTTATTAATATTTATCAGCAGTATCATAATTTCCATCCTCTTATTTCAGAATTTCACTTGAGGCAAAAATACCACAAGTGTAATTACTCTAGCACAGCTATTAATGTGCGGGATGATAGGCCACTGTATCACATGACCTTCTATTGTTCATGGGTTTAAAGAGAAAGCAGAGCTTTTTATTTCTTCTTCTTCTTTTGAAAGTCTATTTTAGCACATTTTCTTTTGTCCGGCGGTGATATGTGTTTGGTTCATCTTGTAAAAGTAAACTGTTTTTGTTTAAATGGTGAAGGTGTTTAAGAAGACGGTGTAACTTTCCAGAAGATTGCTCAAAATTACATAATAAGCATACTGAATGTTTGTTTCCTCTACCGACAGACCCAGCACTCATTAGGTAACCTGTGTTACTGGTAAATGGAGATACTGGTATTGAGCAGGGGAGAGATGATCATCCAGATAGGAGTTGCCAGGGCAGCCCTTGTATTGAGCAGGCATTTTATTTATTACATTTCTCAGTTACCAGACAGTAATCTTATAAGTGGGAGAAAATTCTGCAGGACTGCTTTGTTAAAGCCCCTAGGTTGTACCCAGGCCCCTCAACAGTTCACGGGTCGGCAGTGTCTTTGTGCCTATGGCCCTGTTTGATTCCCACCTTTTCCAGATTCTCAGTGACAAGTCAATGAAATGTTAACTCCTAACTGATATTATGTATATATTTATATTTACAGATCGATCTATCTAACACATATAATCCCATGCTATTGCAGATATTGATAGCCTGTGTTTGTTGTGATCACCTTAACATTGGTTCTTAGATACGTCAACGTTTTATTCTCCTCCAAAGGGCCATCATACATAAGCAGATACTAAAATTTTATAAGAGAAGGGTGCAAGTGGAATAAAGTATTTTAAAGGCTTCTTAGGGGATCACCGTGAAAGCTTGTGAGACAAGTGGCGTAACTGAAACAGCGTGGGGTAAGGAGGAGGTAATGATAGGAGCCTGGCTCTCACTGCTCATTCCACAAATATTTATTGAGCACCTACTCTGTGCCCTACAGCATTATTTTCCCTAAGCAGTGAGTTGAGGCTAATAGCTCCCAAGAACTAATGGTTCGTATTGTATATAGTTTCACTTCAGAAACAAATTCATTGAACTCATCTTTCCAGTAATTATATTTATTTATTTTTAGACTGACTGAACCAAATTTAATAGGAAGAACTACTTTCCACATTGCTTTTAATTATTTGTAGTTTACCCAGTAACTTTAGAAAAGCAAATGAAAGCACGCTTAGATGCCACCACTGTAAATACCATTCATTAGTAACTTATTTTCCCTGGAGTCTTGTGAAGTGTGAATTTAAAAGCCTCTCTATCTGGAACAGTATTAAGATGACAAGCACATTTTACATTCATGAGGCAGAAAGGCAAAAAAAAAAAAAAAAAAGGCAGTGCTCCTCCATCCTCAGGATTCTCTTAACTATGTGACTAATTTCAATTAGGATGCTTTGTCATTCTAGAACTGTTCATGTTTCAGCTCTAAACATTTTTCTTTTTTTTTTGCATCTATTGCACCCTTGTCAGTGTTAGCCCAAAATTCTACTGCAGTTTTCAAGAAAACTTTATTTTCACAGGGAGGTGAGGCTGAACAAATTGACATAAACCCATGATTGAGGAGTGAATCTTCGCTCTCTTGTATGAGTTGGTCAGTAGACAGCCTCAAAGACAACTTTTTGCTACACAAATTAAATAAAGATTCTACCAGCAGGCCTTCCTTTTCCTTTATTGCCCATTTCCATTTTTTAAGACAAGTAAAAATAATAGTGGAACAACATCTTTAAAAGATTACTAAAGCAACATAATGCATGATATACAATTTATAAAATAGGACAGCAGAATCCACTACAGAAATAAAACATTGGACTTGGGACAGATTACATTATGCTCTGAAAAAGTGAAGTAACTAAGGGTAACCATAAAGCTCCGTATTTATAGACTGCCTTTTCCCTCAGCTCTCAGAGCAGTTAATGTTCCAGCGTGATAGTACTCCAGGACTTCGGCATCATCACTTAAGTACCTGCGTTATTTTGGCAGAGGTACCAGTGAGATATAAAACACATACTGTGCACAGGGCCATTTATATAATTAAGTCCATTATAAAAATCTGTAACCCACCTAAGCTCTTATGAGTACATGAATTACAGAAAAGAACCGCTTTGTAGGTGTGGATAGTTAGTGAATATTTTTCAAACATTGGATAGTTGGCTTTGATCACTCACCAAATAATGACGTGTCAGGCGCTAGGTTCTCTTTGTGGCCCACTGGATAATTTTATAAAGGGAGAAGGCTGGTTTTCTTCACTTGGCTCTTTCTTGTCTGAGAACCAAGGTTCAATATCAGTGCTTGCCTATAGGATGCCTGTCATCACTGTGACTTCAACCCATGCTTTATGACACAGTCCCCATCAGAAATTACTTTGACCTAGAACATTTGAGAGCCAAGAAGATCAGATAATCCCAACAAGGTTACCCTGCCTTTGGGTGACTGGCTCATCTGAAAGAACATATTCTTCACACATTTCAGTTTTGTTTGACTTGAGCCAGTGACAGCCCACTTTTTTCCGCATCCTTCCTATGTAATAGCAAAATAGTCTTGAGGTAGCCAATCTTGCATTTCTAGTTAAAAGAGACTTGGATGATGGTCCCATGACATTGCCATGACTGAGAGAGGATTGACCACTGTTTTGTCTCAAATAAAGGCAGTTAAGATACTTCTCCAGCTGCAGATTGGGGAGAAAATATCTGGCAACTATCCTTGCATTTAATGCTGCCCAAAAATGGGGGGAAATGCTTTATTGAAATTACAAGAGAGCCGTTGGAAAAAAAAAAAAGTACTTGATGCAAATTATTGGACACACTGTAGGAAAGTCAGGAATGTTCAGATTTGCTGTTCATCAAAATGAGTTCACCACATTTGGAAATAAAACAGGAGTTTCCTCTTCCCCCGCCCCATTTCTTAAGAAGGCAGTTTTGTAAATTCAGAAGTGGAGGAAAAGAAAAGCTGCGGGCTTGCGGAGGGCCCAGCTTTGAAATTGTTCCTTAGCCAGTGCTGGATTTTCCTTACCCAGTGCTGGATTAGGTGTGGATGGAGCGTCATTGCTCAGACTTATATCTAGAAGTCATTTCTGGCTTTAGATTTGTAGTGTGAGATGGAGATTGCATAATGTATAGATTCTCCACAGCCCTGTTTTGTCCTTTTCTCTTCATTTTTTGGCTTTAGTTCTCCTTGAAAGCCAGGATTTCCAGAATAGTTTGGAGTCTTGTATGACTGGCCAGTTGAAGTCACCCTGCCAGATTGTCTTGTGATTTTACTTTTTCTTCAGTAGGATGGAAAATCAGGCCTGGTAGAGTCAGCAAGAGGACATTTCTGATAAATCTTGGTCTAATTAGAGATGCCAGTTTTTGCAAGGCTGTCCTCTTTAATAAAATAAAAATGTCACTGGATCATAATCACTATCCAGATGAAACAGTATGGACACTTTAGTGATATAATTGATGGTTGTCTGAATTTCCATCTGGGTGGTCATTTTATTTAAAGGCAGTAAGATAGGAAGTGAATAGTATCCCATCATAAAGTTTAGGGTTTTTTGTTTTCCCATTTCCACACTTTTTGTGCTGACACTCATTTGGAGTGACTTTGTCACCTTCAATATGGTAGGTACCCCCTAAGAAATATGATTTAGAACTTCCTGTTGCCAGAGAATTTTTTCTTTAGTCCTAAAATTCCAGGTAATTGTTCAGAGTCTGAAAGCTTGGATGGAGTTATATTCATTCAGTTATCTCAAACTACACTAAACAGATTAAAAAGGAAATGATGGGGGGAGGGAGATGAAAATTGACTCCAATTCTATAATCTCTTCCTTTTCTATAGGATCTAAGAGGTAAATGTTTATGGAAGTTCTCATAAATTTGAGCTGTGCAGCCAGAATAATCTGATCAGATCTTCAATATCCAATATGGAGTCATCAAAGTGGATAAAAAAAAAAATGAAAATCCCATTATATTTCCCTGTGATCTGGAAATATTCAGTTCCTCTTGAAAAAAAAAAAAAAGGCATCAGACACAAGCCTCATATTAGATAGCTTTGCCTAAACCATGTGACTCTACCCAGCAGGGCTGAACTGTTCTTTCCTCCCCAGGGAGCTTCCCCCAGCCCATACCCACCTAGCTTTTCAAACTCAAGCTTGAAATATGTGTCACTAACTTGACTTTGAAAGAAAAATCCTTCTATACCTATTAGAGACTTGTGTTTGCCAACCATGCTATGGCTAACTTCAATAGAAGACAATTATATGCAGCCACCATTAATAGTTTCCCTGTGTATGCATACCCTGTGTCTTCATAAATTTTCTCTTGGTTGATGGCAGGCTTCGATGGCTGAGAACAGTATACCTCTATACACTACCGCTTCCATGGGAAATCCCACTCTGGGCAACTTAGCCAGCGTGATACGGGAAGAGCTCAACGGGACAATGGAGCATACCAACAGCAATGAGAGTGACAGCAGCCCGGGCAGATCGCCCATGCAAGCTGTGTGAGTACTGTCCACTGTCCAGGCGTTGCTCTTAGATGCTGCTCTCCTCTTTTTCTGGGAGCCCTGTACACCTTTTCTGTATTTTCTGATTCTTCAAACCCAGGTAGAAGCTTATGCTTCTGGAAATGCTTAGCAATATTAGCACAAAAAGGATGTCTTACTGACTTTTCCTTAAAAGTCATCAACTTTATGCAACTCCCTACCCTTCCCCAAGTGCACACATCACTAAAGTAGCTGACACTTTTCCTTTCTTTTCTCTACTTATCATCTTGGGCCATTATTTAAGCCACATTACTCTCTTCTCCTAAAATTGGTATGCATCTCTGTGCAAAAATTTGTGCTTTGTTCTACTTTTGGGCATGGTGAACCTAACAGGGGAGAAAAAGAATCTTTATTTACTCGATTGTTTGATAAGCTGAACCTCAAACAGGATGCCGGGGTGTTATTACCAAGCATTAATGATGGCACAAATGAAAGGCAGCATGATTTATAGATTGCTCTTAAAATATCAAAAGGAAAATTAATAGGAGCATTATAGCAGCAGACAGCAGTGTAATGAGCACACATATAACCGAATGAAGTGATGGGCGATGGTTGTCCACGCTGAATGTGAATGGCAGTCAGGCTAAGAAACCACAGAAAGTCCAGGCCATGAAGCTGTGGTGCCCCTGGGGATGGCTGGATCATGGGAGGGAACTGTAACTGTCACAACTCCCCCCACTCCTCGAAAAGTTTAAAACAGTGCGAAGAAACCACAATATCCCAAATGATGGGATTTACTGGGGATAAAATGAGAGCCTCTCCCTAGCAGCGAGTGTCTGAAACAGCCGCCTGCTTTAACACAGCATTTCTAATACTGTTAGCTCCGTGTGGACCTCTTGTCTACATGGGCTTTCTGAATTACTGATCAACATCTTTTTTTTTTTTTTTAAGATAATTTGAATGATAGCAACAGAATATATGACCTATAGCAATTAGGAACAGAATGAATTGGCATCTAATGACCATCATGAAAATACTATCTGCCAGGATAATTGGTGTGTTCCTGGAAATCTGAAATTTGATTATTTAGCATTTGAATTTCAGGGCCAGAGTGCTTTGAAAAGAATGTTTAATGATGTAAATCATCCCTTTGTTTTTATTTAGTTATCTTTTGAAATAATTGCTCCTAACTTGTAAGCGCAATCCCTTAGCATTTACTTCACAACACCTTAAGAATGTGTTTACTCCTCATAGCGAGAATGCCATACCTCATCCCTTCTCACTAGGCTATCACATCTTTCTGATGCGCTGTCACACTCATTTTCATCTTTAAGTCATTGCCATGACAGTAGTATTTACTGTGATATTAAAGTTCAGAACAAGTGTAAATTGATATATGAGCCACTTAAAGAAATGCCCATTAGAATAAAAGTGACTGAAGTTATTGAATGAATGACAGTGATACTTTTTCTTATAATCTATCAGATTTCTCAAGTTTATTTCATACAGGCAATCACTTAAAATATTTGGGGGAAAATTTCAGGCAGCAGTTTAGAATGATGCTAAATGTGCTGTGGAAGATAAAGTTAATACACAGTTAATTTGTTGAATTAACCCCAGTATTACCAGAAACCATGTTTTCTAGCCATCTGCATAAAGACATCAAAATGTGCACCATTTGTGGCTCAGATCTCACAGGTTTACATTGTTTGCTAAATATAATTATATGTCAACAGCAGATTCCTAATCCTGCCATCAGTGTCATAGACTGCTACTCTTTTTGACCCTGTATTTCCATTAAGTGAATTCTATAATGACAGAGTTTTCGTTCTTGTCTAATATGCATTACCCTGCTATGATGCAAATTGTTTTTTTTAACTGTTCAAGATCTTTGGAATAAATCAAGTCATAAACTTCCAACAAGGCTTAAAGGACCTTGTTAGTATGGCAGCCCAAATCACATCTAGTGTTGAAACAGACTGGCTATTCTTACCCTTTCAGTGACTCACAGATACTACTGCATTTCTTTTCTCTTTGGAGACCTAGACAATAGTTACAGAATTACGACTTTGGGGCTTTACACTTTTATCCTGATTGGAGCCAAAAGAGCTACAAAGCAAAATACTCCCTGCTGCGCACACACCCTCAGAACACAATGCCTTTAAACACCAGTCAGCTTTATTTTAAAACTCTTGTGTTCCCAGAGAGGCTAAACAAAGGAATTACTCAGATGTAAAAGAGGGAAATGTGTGGTTTGCACAGTTTTCCAATGTTAGCCTTTCTAGAAGTAGGAGCTGGAGAGAGAGGTGCGGTGGCGGGGGCAGCGATCTGCACAGGGAAGAAGGGTGCCTCGTAGAGCCCCACTTTTCTGGGAGACGTAGTGTGTGTGAGGCATCATATCTGAAATAGTTTGCATCATACTTGAAATGTATCTTGCATGGAAATCCATTCTCTTCTATTCTCGGAAGCACTGCATGCCTGTGCTACTGCATTTGCCACGCTCAGGGGGATCTGTTGGTATCAAGAAACAACTGAAGTTGGATTTTATTTCTCTAGCATTTTTTTTTTTTAATAATAATTTTTTTTAAGATTTATTTATTTATTCATACAGAACCGGGGTACAAGCTAGAGATGTGGAGGGTGAGAGGATTCACCAGAGACAGAGAGGGGAGCAGAACAGGCAGATCGATGAAACACACTGCTGAGGGGAGCAGCGGGCGGGTCAGGAGAGGTCTGCCACGCCATGTGGACACCTCCGGGGCAGGCGGGAATCGAACTCATGCGGAAGTGGCTTTAACTTCTCAGTGCTGTGCTTTAACCAGCTGCACCACCAGGGAGGGCCTTCTCTAGCATTTTAAGAAGTCTTAATATCTCACTTGGTTGTGTGGTCAGGCTTTTACACAGTAGATCTCCTTCTCAGTGACATGTTTCGGTAACCCACTCTGCATTTTGCACTGGGGTCATGCCAGCGTGTACAAAAGAAAAGGCCGTAACCTGTGTCTTTGAGGTGGTAAATAATTTTACTCCTATTTTGAAGGACGGGGAGCAAAAACTTCTTTAATATAAATTGCCTTTACAGACATCTGATTTTTTTTCCCCAGATAAATATTTGTCAGAGTTCAAAATGATAAAGCAAGGACTTCATGCAGGCTGCTCATTTCTTGTAGGCCTCTCCTCCCCCACTTGCCTGTAATCTCATGTCATCAAATTCAGTTTTCTAAACCTGGAAATATTAACAAATCTGATAGTTTAAAAAAATGAGAGTAGGAAAATGTTGACCTGAGAAACTATATTTGAACCTCACTACATGGCTAAGTAAAACGCAGACACATTCCTGTCCAATTAACATTACCAGAGTCTTGTGGTCTGTGGAGATAGAGTAATTTATAAAATAATTGTTTTTAATAGAGAAAATATGAAACCGAAACATGAGAAATGTTCGCCATGGTCTGCAATCTAAGAGATACGATTTAAGGTAACCCAAGCTTACCTTATACCTGCTAAGCAACAAAATGTTTTTAAAACTAGTGCTTGGTGCTGATGAGGCTCAGTCTAAATTTATATAGCCCCTTTGCGAATTAATATCGCAATGAATCACAGGAACCATAAAGATGTTTTGGCCTTTGCTCCAACAGTTTCATTCTTAGAAATTTATCCTGAGGAGGTAAATCAACAGAAATAGAAAGATAAATGGTCACTGTATTATACAAAGAGCAAAGGAGAGCAGGGGAAGACAGTCACAAAATGTACTTTATTATGAGACCAACACGTCAACACAATGGAATCTCATGTAGCCATAAAACTCATAACTGTAAAGCTGGCAAAATAAGTCATAGTATTCCTGCATTTACAGTATGTAAAAATATATCCCCAGAGGGAGGGGATAAACACACACAAAAAGTTGTCCTTAACTAGAGCTGACCTCATGGACATATGATTGCTGTGGTTTTTGGGATCCCTGCTTACTGGGACGCTTGTTTGTTTTAGTGCTCTGCTATTTCCATCTTGACATTCTTACTAATTTTTTTAATCATATTTTTACATATGTACTACGTGCATTATATAGCCATCCTGAGACTTAGCTACATTAACAAAAAAGGTAGAGGCAGAGCACGGCCGGCCAGTAGGTGTGCTATAAAAAAACACCACTATATCTCTTTTTGCAAGTAGTTTTTAAAAGTACGGACACGATTTTTTAAAACCTATTTATCTTGACATCTACCACCCCACCCCAAAACTCTCTATGCTGTGCTAATTTTAGAGTCAATTGGTTTTCTGAAGGTTCAAGTTGTCAAGGGCAGTCCAAAGCACTCCTCTGTTTGTTTTTAAATGGTTCAAGTGGCCTTTGGGGCCTGCATACAACATCAATTATTTAGGAAGCCAGCCATCCCCAGTACCACCTCTTATTACTAATACTTGATAATGTCAATTAAAAAATCCTGCCTTCTGCAGCCTGTCCCAGAGATGGGACCCTTTTAACTTGAATGGTTCTTTTACATATCAAAAGCCCTGTAACAGAAAGTAATTTGTATTTGCAAAGGATCGGTTGTAAATATGATTTACGAACAACATTTCTCAATTGTTATCTGAGTGGTTTTGTGTGATCCCCGTGGTCCCCCTCGGGTGAACCAGGAGCTGGTCCATAATGAGAAAGTTGGCAGATCTCATCGTGGCCATGTCCCGGAGGCTGCTACCAGCCGGGTCTCCTGTTTTGCCTTGTTTACAGCTGACAGCGTTATTATTCTGATTGGGCTCTGCTTTCTTATCATATTGTTGTGTTGAGCGAGCCTTTTCCTCTCCGTTTGTGTTTCCTGCCAGGGCTTTTCTTGCCTTATTGACAGTTTGTAAAAATATGCATTAATTTGGAGTTTCAAGCATGTATCATGGTGTCTCTTTGCTGTGTTTGCTTGAAGTTGATTAATGATAGAACCTCGCTTGGGGTCGGTCTCTGGAGAGTTCTTTCACAGGTTCTGCATGTTAACTAGCAAAGCAGAACACACAGCAAGCCATGATTAGCCTTGCCTCCTGCACTCACCAGTCCCCATAAACCACCATTGTATTACAGATTTTTATTTCACGTAATTATTTGAAGATTTGTATTCATCCACCTTGAATGCCATGGCTGGGGCAGTTATCTGCTACACAAAGTGTATTCCTTGGACCAGTAACATCTCCTGAGAGCCTATAAGAGATGCAGGGTCTCAGGCTACTCCTGGGACCAACTGAGTCACGTGCTGCATTTTAACAAGATCCCCAGGTGATTCAGATGCACATCAAATTCTGAGAAACAGCACTGAGAAGAGAGGCTACTCTGTCCAGACAGTAGTCATTCTCAAGGAGCCCTAGCCAGAGAACCTTCTATGTCTGTCCATCTGTCTGTCTGTCGGTCTGTCTCTCTCTCTCTCTTATTCAGCACGGTACTGCTAGGCACATGTGGCCCTAGAACACTTGAGGTGTGGCCAGGACAACTGAGCAGCTGCATGTGGCATTGTATTAATTTTTAATTAATTTTCACTTTACTATCACCTGTGGTGAGGGGCTGTAATGTTGCACATTGTAGTTATAGATGTGTCTTTTCTGTTGCCCAGAACTCCTGAGTTGCTCTGGTTAGGAAATCTCTCTCAGTGAACCTCTGCTCATTTTCTTCCAGGCATCCTGTACACGTCAAAGAAGAGCCCCTGGATCCAGAGGAAGCTGAAGGGCCTCTCTCTTTAGTGACGACAGCCAACCACAGTCCAGATTTTGACCACGACAGAGATTATGAAGACGAACCAGTAAACGAGGACATGGAGTGAATATCTGGGTGGGCTGACCCCAAGAATGAAGATTGGGAAAAAAAAAACAAAACAAAACAAAACAAAGCTAAACACGTCAAAAATTAGCAGTGAAATTGTTCTCCATTTGTTGTACAGTCTGGAGGATTTTCACTACATTTTGACAACTCTGAAATGTGTTAACTCTTAGTGCCATCAAGAATCCCATTTGGGAGTATTTTTGATTTTTCTACTTTTTGTTGAAAAAAGGAATTTGTACTCTGTGCATTGGATGGACTTGTTTGGTACTTGGGATTTTCCTCTCTTAACATAACAGTCAACATCAGTGTTGTAAATTTGCTAAACTGATTCACTTTTAGCAGCAGACTTTGAACTGCAGTCCTGCCAGCGTTGGACACTGAGGACACCCAACTGAGCATGTGCACCTAAGCTGCAGACCAAGCCTCTGCCCAGAATTCAAGGATTCCAATGGACGACCTATTTGCACAGTACTGCATGTTGATTATCACTGCCTTTACTCCTTTTTTTTTTTTTTTTTTTTTTTTTT
>NW_004567105.1:44833910-44853786 GCF_000260355.1 Condylura cristata
TTTTTTTTTTTTTTTTTTTTTGCCTCTACTATACCGTTTTAAGTTCTGACCTCAGGCCTCCATTGGGGCCCGTGGCCTCATGGAGGCTTCAAGTTTTCTGTACCTTGTCATGAATGTTAATAGGTGTTTTTATTATACAAAGCTGAATGTCATTTCTCGTTTGTAGTTTTCTGTCACTCATTCCATTTTCCTTCAGACATCATCACGTTTTCTCTAAAGTCAGAAAACATTCCGTTTTGGTCTTTTTCTAAAAGGTCCCAAATGCTGCAGTCTACACATGAAGGTCCTCTCACACAGACGTGAAGTCCTGCAGAAAGAGAATGAATGACAGAAAAAAAAATAACAGAGACTTTAGAAACAATACCGATTCATTCCACAAAGCAGTATTGGAGGTGGGAAGGGGGATTGTTTCAGATTTTCCTCCCCTTTCATTTTTTTGCAGCTACCATATATTAATAAATGCCACCACATTGGATCAGCACAAGGAATCCCAGCACCCCTCCCCCGCAGATGTAATAATAGACTGACAGTATGACTGTGAAAGGCTGGTGTTGGTATAACCAAGTTGCAGGGCTGTGGGCTCTGTTCTTTTCACCAGCCTGAGTCATTTTGTTTGCAAAATGACCAAAAAGCTGGTGTCACCAAACAACTTGGCTGAAAGTGGTGGTAGAGCTAAATTTCCACATCCCTTTAGACCTGCTTGGTGGCATCAATCTGTTTGAATGTAAATTAGATTTCAGAGTGAACTTGTTATGGGAAGTAATGAGGACTTAGTTCGGCAGATGCTAAAGTATTCATTTCAAATGTGCAGATTCTGTACCGAAGTTCAATTTGTTATGCAATATTATCACACCCGCCCACTGTCAAAAACTAACAGTAGAAGACACCAAGTCGATGGGGGTCCATCTCAGCCTGGACATGCAGAATGTGATGGTCATGGGTCAGTACAACCTCAGTCCTTAGCGTCCCTCAACCCTTCCACGCTGCACTCTCTTTCCTGTCACTCAATTATTTATCTAGGACCATAGCTTTTGTTTTATTCTACTTTGAGAGCCCTTTGGAGCTTAATTTATATTCTTTATACTTTTTTTTCTAAAATTACCAAAGATATTACACAAAGGTAAATTATGTTCTCTGTTTTATGCTTTATCTGATGAAGCCAAATATCCTCTTATTGTTGATCAAAGGAGGCAAAAGAATTTAGAGGCAATTGATGACATATAGGCTGTTGCTAACCTGAGAAAGAGAACTGCTCCTTCAGCGTAGAGTAAATTTAGACAACCAAGTAGGTAATGGAGCCGAAGTTGTTACTTTTTTTAAATTTTATTTTTATTTTTATTCTGTACCTCGATAGAGACCAAAACTCATTCTTGTCAGGAGAAATTATGGGAATTATGGGGCTACTACAGATAAAAATATGACACTGTATTAAAGAAGCAAAAGAATGGAGTCCCATTTCAAAAAAAAAAAAACAATGTATGTCACTGAAAATTATAGTGTCCAATAAAGGAGACAGTTATGATAAAATTCAGAGAGAACAGAAGAGCTTCCACAGTTAAATTCTAGATCACAGAATAGTATTTCTATAATACATTTTTTTTTTAAAGAAAGATTGTATGCCACTTTGGCTTAAGGACCAGGCTATGCTCACTGCGCTATTGTTGGGTTTATCATTGCATATATCCTCTGGTGTTTTCTTTCTTTTTTTCTTTCTTTTTCTTTTTTTTTTTTATCTGATTAGGCTTTGCTCAGCATTTTTCTTTAAAAAAAAAAAAAAGTAACACTTCCATTCACTCATAAGCTTGGTACAAAAACTTCTTTGGCAATTACTTTTGAAGCTTCACTCTGCTTTCTGTATAAAGGGCAGTCTGTGGTCACTCGAGACTTTTTTTAACTTTTCCAGGCAGCTTCATGATGTGCAGGCAGTAGCCAGACAGGGTCATGGGAAGGAGGCCCTGTGCTTCTAAACTGAGTGGTTGCTGGTTAGTTTGGTATTCAAAAGAGGATAAAAATCTGGTAGATTAGTTCATTCTCAGCATGTGTAGCTAGACATGAGTAAAGATAACAGCATGAGAAACTGTTAGTACGCATACCTCAGTTCAAACCTTTAGGGAATGATTAAAATAAAAAAAAAATACATTTCACTCAGTTGCACTTAGTCGTATGTCTTGCATGCTTAGTCTAAAGACTGTAGCAAAAAGAAAAAAAAAGAAAAATTAGATTTTACATATCTTTGCAGGTATCACAGCCTTGCAGAAGAACCAACTGAAAAAAAAATTCTCAGGCTTTACAGCAAGCAAACTTCACTATGATTTTGACAATTCTGATTCTGTATCCCTTGGGGTATTCCAGTTGCTTCTTTAGGATGGGGTTTATTATGTTGTACATATATCCCGATGTGTCTGTGTGAATCTTTGTCTTTTTTGGGGGAGGGCAGAGGGCGGTTCTTTTTTTAGATAATGTTCCTAAAAAGGAATAAATGCATACACCTGTTTGTCAAAACACCTTTGCTTTTTGTGCAACTGCTTTATATTAATGATACTAAAAAAAAAAATAGCTTTGGAAAAAAAAAAACTACTGTATGTAATGGAATTGCAGAATATGCTGCACATGTATTTCATTTAGTTACCCTTGCTTTAAGAATATTGGATGACATTTCCTGACATGTGGGAGGGAGAAACTCCCTAGCCTTTTTTTTTTTTTTTTTTTTTCCTCTGCTTTTAAATTGTAACATAGTTGACAGATTTTTTTTCTGTTCTCATTGATCAGAGCATTCTGTACAGGTTTGTGTGTATGTGTGTGTATGTGTGTGTGTGCGCATATGTGTGTTAATTTGTTTTTTGATACATTCCTATCCATTGTGTTTAGCCTACCACTGCCTTCCTGGCTATCTTAAGCAAGTTCATACATTTGAAAAGAGAAAAAAAAAATGTTGTTTAAAAATGTTTTCTCCTGCTGCAGTAAATATTTTGCATGATGAAATTCCAGGATCACACTTTCAAAGTTTATCAGTGAAGTGGTGATTAATAATGGGGCGTGTCAAAGCTATTCGACATTTTGTATGAAAAAAAAAATACTTTACAAGGTGCCAAGATGTAAAGACAATTTGTTACTTTTTTCCCAAAGAAAAGTGTACATTAGAGAGATAGTCCCTTCTATCAGGCAAATGCACTGTCAGGAATGATGATCCATCCTACTTATCCCCTAGACTATGTCCTCGTAATACAAGTTACACTGCCCGCATTGAACCAGCAGTGAAATGAAATGTCAAGGCTTATGTACATCAAGAGTGACCGCCGAGCCCTGCCACCTTCGGACAGCGCCCACTTTATTCCCAGCATTCCGCCAGACCTAGTAAACATCACCTTGGATGCTTAACCCAAATCTGATGTAACTCACTTGCTATCTTATCACCCCCCAAAAAAGGTTCAAAAATACTTCCTCTCTTTTCCACATTCCAACTGAGCTCCGTTTCCAAAGGTACAAAGAAGAACATGCTTGTAAGGATTTTAAATCTCTGGGGACCTTTTGGTGAATGATATGCCCTCTTGATATTGTGGATGATTTTGAAAGTCGCTCGCTTTTTTCTCTTGAGAGTGAGACTTAGAATTCTCAAGGCATTCTGTGGGCCCCCGGTAGTCCCCACAGCCCTTGCTACCAGAAACCTCCCTGGAGGTGGTGTGGTCCGGACTGAGCGTGGTGCTTCGTGGAGATGTGCTGCCAGCGACATGCATTTTTTTGTTTTGTTTTGTTTTGATAAGGCATAAAAAATTCATTCCTTGACATCAACTGTAATTCCATCATTCCGTGTCTGTGAATACAGACAATTAAAAAAAATGTTGTGTAGTCAGTACTAATTACTGACATAGCATTCTCAAATGCAATAAAAATGCTGGTTGTTCACACTGGTAGTAAAAGTCGCCACAGCCTAAGTTTCTTTCCCCTTCTGACCTGCTGACACTCTGTTAGGCGTATGCCTTAGGTTTATCACCAGCTGCTTCCAACACAGAATTAGAATCAATCTTAACTAAAGCTTTCATCATCACAGAGGGCTGAGGCTCTTATCCTTAGGATTTCAAAGTGAAAGTCTGCACTTAGAGAATTAGCAAAATAAAAAAAAGAGAGAGAGGCTACCTTTCCTCCCAAGGAAACACACCCTTATTTCATCAAATTTTATAAAGGAAAAAAAATGTTTAATAACTAGCATTAAGAGCAAAGTAAAATTTCATAGGAAAGCAATTTCATGAATAATTCATTAAAATTTCACATCTGCAAGATTAGTCATCCAAATAAAATGCTAATGTCAAAAACATGCACCGTCTATAATATTCTCATCAAGAAATCTTTTTGCATATAATGATAAATGCTTAGATTAGAACAAATGATTTCATAAAAAATATTCTATCCAAAGTATGCTAGTTAACTGCATTTAGTGATGAGAACAGTGGAGCTCCAGGAACGAAAGATCTCAGGAAAAACATCTTGATTTTGAGTTTGTTTTTTTTTTTAAATTCCATGCCCTTAGAAAAATTTGATATTTCTTTTTAATACTATTCTATCACATATAGTCTAAGGGTTAATGAATTTGAACATCATCTTCCAGTAAAAATTAAATTGCCAGTATATTGAAAACCGCACTTTAAGTGGCCAAGCCATGGTAACATAAAAAAAACATCACGTAGGTAATTCAGAGCACATAACACAAGCCAGGAGATTACTTGAAAATTAACCTTGCAGTTTTTATTCAGCAAAACAGCCTGACGCTCAGGAACATGTAAGCTGTCCACCCAGCATTGTTTTTGAAAACCCTGTATTAGGGGAAATATTTTGTATTACAGGTTTTGCTGTTAAGTTGCAAAGTAGTGTCCTCATCATTAACAGTGATGCTGCAGTCTAGAAGCCCTCTAGCCTAATAATTAGTAAAACATTTGAACCCTTAATTCTCATCTAGCTACTAAGAATATAATATTAGGGTTAATTGAAATTCCTTTAAATGCCAGGCTTGAGCATAAATACTGCTTACAGCACATGCAGTTGGTAAAATTAAACATGTACACATATTTGAATAAGCTGAAGGACCCGAACCAAGTATGAGGATGAGTGAGGGTTTTGCTGGTGGATGCATATTGTACACTTTCAGTTATATTTCACAATTTATTCTAAAGCAGAAATATCCTCTTGTACATATTTATTTCAGGGTTATCTCACAGATACAGTAGCAACCCCCAAATACTCTTAAAAAGAAGTCTTTATGTAAAAATCATATGCTTTTAGAAAGACCAAGATCACACTAACACAAACAGCTTCGTGACCTTAACAATCACCCCCCCCCAAAAAAATCAAAGATCAAAGTATGATCAGTTTTTCTTACTAATTATTGTCTTTGATGATATTACACATTTACAAATAGGTTAGTAATCACAATTTATCTTTCATCTTAATTGTAGTTGAGCCCAATAAAAGTATTCTTTATTCAAAATAAAGTGAAATTGGGCCTGAAACCTTCACATAAGGGATTGACTGATGAAAGGTTTAAGACAGAATTCACATTGGAGGGAAATTAAATTACATACAAAAACACTGGTTTAACTGTGGGACAATATTTGGATTAGAAAGCCATCACTCTAGATATAACCTACTTTTATTTATTTTTAAACAATATTTTATTTTTTAAAAAAACAAAGCCCTATATCATCTTATTCCCACTCTGTAAGATGACATCTGATGCTTAATACTGAAAATATATACATATCCATTGAAATTACCAATGGCTTTTTTTTTTTTTTTTTTTTTTTGGCTTATACCAAAGGAGAAAAAAGACAAGCTTCAAAGTTATAATGTTAATTTGAAGGTAACCGGCCTTTCAAGAATTAATTTCAGCCAAAGCAATAATCATTATTTACCAGCATGTGACATTTTTATCACTCATCATATTAGCAAATTTCCATTGAAAATGCTAAAATGGTTCGTCATAAGGCAGATAACTGCTCTGGCTGTAAAAATGACCAACAGAAGTGCCAGTACTCAAACATTAAATTATACTGTAATTAATAAAGACAGTTAAACTGTCTACTAGCAACAGCAATTTAGGTAACCACATTTGATCGGCTATAAATTGTAACTACATTAAAATTCCAGCAATATTAGCAATATGGATTACTTGATGGAAGTCGGCACTGATCACCAACTCTCTCCCCTTCTCACTTTTTTCACAGCGGAAGCGCAGGTCAGGCTGACCACGAGTCCATGGGCGAAGATCAGGCCTTAGCACTTTTAATCTTGTGAAACAAGCAATTACAAATAGTTGCATCGATTTGTTAAAAAGCTTTAGGTGACATAAATTGTTTCCTGTTTAGCTTATTGCTCGGATACATAAATGTCACCAAGTCCAGTATTAATTAGGGCCATAGAGTAGCTCAGGGCTTCCCAATGAAGAATTTGTCAGTCCTTTTGTGAACATTCTCAAGAGCCACTGTCACTGGCTCATTTCTTGTTAGTGACCGAGAGAGGAAAGGAAAGTCGTTTTATTACATAAAGTCGCTAATAATTTTTGGATCCAAACTAACTTGGCGAGATCCCAAACGTAGTTCTTGCCCTCTGACATAAAGCGCCACATTGAAAAAATATCGTCTAAATAGAATAATATTTACAAGGCAGTTCGGCCCCTGAGAAGCGACACTTTTCTCCTATGGTATTATACATGTTTCTTTGGCTTGCTATTTCTACACTTAAAATACAGTTTTAAATGGCTTGTGCACGTATTGACTTAACATAAATCAAGTGTATCATATATACTTTCTTTAGGTTGGCATGCCACTTAGAAAAATAAGTTAGATTCTGGGGAAATAGTTAGAGTCTGGAGAAAATTTATTAAATAGGAGTTTTTACTGTAATAGAATATTAATGTAAGCCAATGCTCATTTGCCATTAAGCTGATCCTTTTTTAAACATACACATGCTTTTTATTATTTTGCACTCAAGCAAAAATTCCACATTCAAAGTCTTTCCATCTAGACGGGAATGTCTCTGGCAAGAAACAGGTTTAGAAATTCTGACCTCCAGGAAGATAGCAGACAAAGTCCACACCGAGTATTAGCCCTAGTAAGCAACAGATGCAAAACTGCTGCTAAAGTGTAAGGTAAACGATAGTCAACAGTGTGGAATTGGGGAGAAACAATTATTCTTTAAATCCTTCCTCACTGCTACTCCACCAGCGCACAGATGAAAATGTTTGATTTGCAACATAAAAGATTCATTAATTACCACTTGAATATTTAAAGCTATTTTGCAGTCTAACAGAGATAGATAAAGCAGTGAATTAAAACCTCTAATAAAATTGTAAAAATATTTCAGTAAGTTTACCCATGTTATGATTTAGGGAGAGATTCAAGCATTCTCACAGAATAGAGTCTTAGCAATTTTCAAGTGTGTATTTGAAGGAAGGAGCTGAGTGTTCCGGGAATAATTTGTTTCTCACAAATGTTTACTAATAATTTATTTTCAAATCAAGTTTGCTAGATTTTAGATCTCCACGGATAGGGGGAAATAATCTGCCACGCAGGTCAGAGCAAAGTGTGTCTGAGCCAGAGATTAAAATCTTCCAAAAGTATTCAACTGGGTTGAAGGGTTTTGAAGTTAACGTATAAAAATAGTGATTTCCAGCTGCCAAAAGCTTAACCTCTAAAAGCACCAACCCCAAGAACATTGTGTAGCCAGACTCTGCCCAGCACTGGATTTATATATATACCCTACCATCCACTATTAACATTTCAATGTTTGGGTCCCTGGGTCCTGCAAGTAATCAGAGCCAAACTCCTCCTGATTCAAACCCCTCATTTCCAGTCCCAGCCTGGACCATAAGAACTGAATGACTTTGGTAAGTCACTTCATCTCTTTGGTCTTCCCCTTCCTCTTTCTGTTAATTGAGGACATTTAGCTAAATGATGGAAAGGGTTGCTTTCAATTTGAAAGTTCTAAAAATTTAATAACATAGTTCCCCAGGGACTTTTCTTGATGAAATCCATGGTTTCAGCATGAAAGAGAGTGTGACATGCCATACTTCACCAATATTGTAATAATGTCTTATTGAACCGGCCTTATAACATGCCCTATTAGGAAAAAAATTTCACTAACTTGCATGCTTTTATCGTCCACCCACCTATACATCTATCTCTCTAACTCCTCCATCCATCCACAAAAAGGCACTAATGCATTAAGTCACCTGCTTAAACTCATCACTGGAAATACAGCTGGGACATTTGGCCTCATCATACCCAGTGGTTCACTGGAAAGACAGTTCTTAAACATTAGGTCATAAGTTGTGCTGTAATTCAACAAATGCTAATGCAAAGCACAAGAATTCAAAGGGAGATCAACTAATTCTACCGGGAGACTATTTGGGAGAATTTCTGAATAGAGTATTTTATTGAAACCCAAAAGATGTATAAGAGTGTGCCACTTAGGAAATACATCATAGACAGGGGGCAGAGCTTTGCCAGGGCCTGGAGTTTAAGAAGCATGGGATGTCCGAGGGTCCACAAGAATTCCATAGAAAGATAATAAATTCATTACAGTTACCATATATTAAACATATGGCAAAATCATCATTTTAACCATTGTTGACAAATCCAAGAACTTCATACAATGCAGCTCATTATTGCATGAAGGGGTTGCACCAACCCAGCTTCCTATTCTAGTGAGGAAACTGCCTCTCTCTTGGCCACACCAGCCATCTTGTTCTTGGACACCAAATAAGTCCTGCTTAAGGGCTCAGCAGTTTGATCTTCCCTTAGCAGTAAATGTTCTTTCTCTGACCCTTCATGGCTCACACTCTCCTTACCTTTAGATGCAAAAAAAACTTTTATCGCCAATCCATTTTCTACATGCCTCCCTTGCTGTTCAGCCCGTCTCAGCATGATTCACTTGTATCTTTGCTTACTTCACGTCTCTCTCCAACAATAAGAGCAAAGACCCCATGGCGAGGTTCACTGTTGCATCCCTGAGGACCAGGAATCAATGCTCATGAACAAATGTTACATTGGTAGGAAGGGCAGTGGTGGCATTAGACCCTAATTGTAAGAGCCCACCTCGTAAATCATTCCACTGTATTTCAGGGCCAATCAAACCAAATGTCATTTCTAAGAGGCTCACACCAAACCAGAAAAGTAGAAATGGCCACCAGCATTTGACAGTTCTCTGAGGAGACTGAGGTTTTCTAAGAAACACTAAGGTTGCATGAAGAAAAATCTGGAGAGCTGATGTTTACCTCCGTGGTTGATCCCACAGTCCACATATTAGTGTTCACCATGCCACCTGCCTCTGAAGAGCCTCACAACAAAATGAAGAATTTTATATGAAGATGCCAAATATCCTCACATGATACTGTGGCTTTAAAATAGAATTGTTGATGTTTATTTTTCAGATATCAAATAATGTGCTGAAAAAAACATTTAAATATGAACTCTCTACAGCTATGTGTCCACTATTAAATACAGCAGGAAGAGAACGATGACTGGGCTGAGAGCAAGATACTAAATTTATTATGTATATATCATGGGGTCTTTATAGCTTACCTCATAGAGAACTATATTTGGCCCTGACTGAGTGCTGAGCTGACACCTTTCTTAAGTTCTTCTAATGTGATCAGTTAAAGCCCTTCTAATAGCTAGATAAAAACCGCTATGTCTGGAATCCCATTCCTTAGCTGAGATCTGGTGCCCTGGAGAGGCCTGAGGCAATTGTGAGCTCCTTGAGGACAAGACTGCCCCTGTCTCATTCCCTAGTGAACATACCTGCTGGACAACAAGAAAGCCCTGAAGCTTGAGCAGATAGGCCTGGAATGGGAGCCAGAGAGTTGGGACTTCTGTCTCCCAGGATGCTAAATGATTATTAACTTTAGGCAAGTTATTTAATCCCTCTGAGCTTCAGTAAAAATTATCCCATGACAAGATGGTTTTAAAGACTAAGTAAGATGTTTTATGTATATATAGATTAAGTCATGATATGCACTCTTGTTTGTTTTTTTTTAAGATTTATTTTATTTATGTATACAAGAGCTGGGGTACAGGCAAGAGGCATGTGGGTGGAGGGGTGAGAGAATTTACCAGAGACAGAGTGGGGAGCAGAACAGGCAGCTTGACTGATATACACTGCTGAGGGGAGCAGTGGGTGAGACCAGAGAGGTCTGCTGTCATATGCATTAGCTCCCTGACCAGGGATCAGACCCATGCTGCAGTGGCTGCAGAGAGCTTCATAGTGCTGAGACTTAACACCTTACGCCATCAGGGAGCCCCTGGTATGCATTCTTAATAAATGATATAGAGTGTTCAAAACTAAACAACAACAACAAAAAACCAGACCCAGTGTCTGCCCTCATGGCTGATACTCTGGTTGGGAGCCAGGTCTTTAGGTAAAATACCAAGTGTTAGCAGATCATGTAATATGAACAGAGATGAGCTCTGAGCATTAAGGATTATAGCTGCAGTTCCAGTGGAAAAGATGAGTAAGAATCAGCTGGGAAGATTTTTGATGACTTTGTTTCCCATTGTTTGTTCCATCCTTCATACATAGCACCCTGTGCTTTTCTTTTGAAGAGCCAGTCTCTCCCATCCTGCCAGCATTACTTCAACTACTTCAGTACTTTAATCTGCATGCTCAGATTAAGTCAAATGTTCAGCAGCAAATTCCAGTGGCTTTATTAAATCTAATGAGAGAACTACTCTTCCTAAAGAAATTGTTGCCAGGTCAGGACATAAGCTTAGAGATACTGGACCCACCTGAGCAAAAGGAAAGAGAGAAAAACAGAGACAAGGGAGAAAGAGGTGAAGAAGATGGCCCAAAACATGATTGAAAGCTTAAAGCCCAAGGTGGGAACCCAAGAGGGAGGATGGAAAGCAAAATTGGGAATAGGAAATAGAGTTGCATATATACCAAATACTGATGAAATTGTACTCCTTGATGCAGCCATGCCTGAAGCTAATGATATACTCTAATAATTTCTCTTGTATATGACAGTTCAAATTGTCTTTCTATTTCAGTTAACACAGAGGTGCAGGGGCAGTGAGAGGATTCACAGAGACAGAGTGGGAAGCAGAACAGACCTACTGACAAAGTACACTGCTGAGGGGAGCAGCGGGAGAGGTCTGCACTGCTATGTAGGTCATCTCCCTGGCTGGGGACTGCACTTGTGCTGAAGTGGCTGAGGCTAGCTTTGTAGTGCTGCACTTTAACCTGTTGTGCCAACCAAAACACACTTTTATAAGAAGAAGACTGACATCTCTTTGGGGCTAGAAGAGACACCAAAAGATTTGGATGAATTTTATAACATTTCTCTAATTTCTTGATTAGAGGGAATTTGGTTTCAGTCTTGGCTGAATGCAGGGCTCAGATTCAGAATCTCAGCTAACAGAGAGAGAGGGGTCAGAATACTTGGACACAGCTTCCAAAAGTTGTGGTTTTTGAAGTAATGTCTTTATAAGCTTGTTCAAAAATATAAAAGATGCTAAACGAAAGAGCAAGACAATGAAACACAGATAATGAACTCAAAGCGTGACACTCAATTGTTTCCTTCTCCACTAAAATAAATATTCTCTGTCTCTTCCCATCATCCCCCATGCCAGTCCCAAACTCCTATTTCTGTCTGTATAAATCTCACATCTCCTGCTATAGCTGGGTTTCCACAGATGAAAATCAGCACACACAAGGCTGATTAGACACTTTCTCCTAGTGTCTAATTCTGACTGCTGTCTATGCCATAACAGTGATTACATATTTTTCTGCATGGTAAAGAAGCTTACCACAAAACAGTTATTAATCTAGGATTCTATTTAGTACCGTTCCCATTCAGTGGAGGATTCGAGAATGGCCCTGCTGTGAATAGTGTAACATTTACTAAGGAGTAAAGATTGTGCATCAGATGTTTGTTCGAGCAACTATAAGGACTGGTTACAATGATTTTTGTTCTTGGTGATATGGAAGCCCTAGAAATTTATAGAAGCTGGACCTCCATTCCCTTGGATTTTGAAAGGATTCTCCGGACTATGTTTGTAAGTGTGGGGGAGCAAGTATGGAGGTGAGAGACTGATTACAACGAAGGCTACAGCAGCCATAACCAAACAGCAGCCGTAAAGATGGAAAATGGAGTTATATTTTGAAGAAAAAGCCACTGGAATCTGCTGCTGAATATTTGGTGTTAATCATTCATCAGCCATGAAAAAGATCAGTAGAGACCCCAAGTCTTTTTGGTATGATCAACTCAAAGAATAGAGGTGCTATTTACCAAAGGAGGATGATTTTAAGCTTAACATGGGTTAAGGATGAAGTTGACTGTAGGAGCCTGGATTAGGGAAGAGACTGGAGGGTGTGTTTTAGGGTAGGAAAGAACAAGTACTACTTTGATTTTAAGAAGACCAAGAAGGTGGAAAATTTGTATCCCGAGAAAGCAAAAATCTAATTTGGAGAAATTGTATAGTTTGAAATTAATGAAATTTGAATTTGGAGGTTTAGTTGAATTGCTTTTGGCCTAACAGTAGATGACTTGTTAAATAAACTTAAAAATGATGTCCTCCAGTAAAATGTCTCTTATGCTACCCTTTAAGAAAAGGAGTTGTGGTAACTACTTAGTGTTAAATATACAAAATAAAATAAAAAAATGTCTTAATTGCCAGTATGGCAACTAGAAAACTGTGCATCTGTGTATACACAGAGAGAAAGCTTGCAGGAGCATATTGCTTATATGTAAACAACTGCTAACCTCAAGTATCATTTCCTGGGTTGACTATTTTCAGAGTTACTAATTTAAAAATAAACGTTTTCAAAAAGATCAGTCCACCCTAGGTTCATACTCTCTCAGAAGTCCTTCCTTAATTACAAAACCTGCATAACCCATTTCCTTTGGTGTGCAAAAAGGTGTGTAATTAAACCATCAGCATAATACCTATCTCCATGTAAAACCCGCACTTATGAACTTTAACTGCTGAATAAAATCTCCTATTACATGACCATTAAGTATTATGAATAAAGCAAGTCATGATAGGACTTGATTAATTTTTATGCACTATGGATTGTGTCTAGAAGAAATTTGATTTTGGTGGACCTTCTCTGAGGCAACCCCATCATCTCTGATGGTGTCACTTCAAGAGATTGTGCAGTGGGTAGGTGCAGGGGAAAACACTTCAACTTCCCTTGGGTGTCTCTGTTTTCCTAACTAATAATCACCCACATAATCATCCTTGGAAAGAAATGATATGGAGTAATATGTTGGCAGGATAGTTGATTCCCTTGGACATAGTTTCCAAAGGTGACACAGTCTTATGTCCACACATCCACACATATTTTGTTTAAATTTTATTTATTTATTTTTTTAAATTGGAGTAGTATTTGGATACCCCCATCAGGTATTGTCACCACAGTGCACCGACCACTAACTCATCTATATTCCACCAGCAATGACCACCGAGCTCCTTCCCTGTGTTCTTCTTCTTCCATCCCACCCCCACCTTGAGTAGTAGTCGGCTATCAGTAGTCAGCTATCAAGGATGAGCTTTCAAGCTTGTCTTTATCTGACTATTGGGTCAGTTTCTTTATATCCTACATACTAGTGACATCATCCAGTCTATATCTTTTTCCTTCTGATTTATTTCACTCACCATTATCCCTTCAAGCTCCACCCATGTTGCTGCAAATAGCATGAGTTTACCTTTTTGATCACTGAGTAATATGCCATTATGCACATACAGCAAATCTTCTTGATCTGCTCATCTGTTCTGGGGTACTTAGATTGTTTCCATAGTGTAGCTATAGTAAATAGCTCTGCAATAAACATGGGAGTGTACCTTTCCTTTTAAATAAGTGATTTTGGATTTGGGGATATATGCCTGGTTGTGGATTAACAGATCAAGTGGCAGGTCCTGCCATGTTGCTTTCTATAAGGCCTGGACAAGTTTGCATTCCCACAGCAGAGTAGGAGAGTGCCCTTTACTCCACATCCTTGTCAGCACTTGTTTTTAGTCTTTTCAATATGGGCCTTTCCCAGATGGACAAAAGCTAAGACAATTCATTACTAACCAATCTACAGCATAAGAAATTTAAAGAAAGTTCTGCAAATAGAAAGATAATGATAAAGATATAAATGTGAGTCATTAAAAAGGAATAAAGTTTACATATATGATATTCACAACAGCAAATATATGAGATTATAAAAGTTAATTTTTAAAGGCAACCGATAGATTAAACATAACCCACAATCTATCGTGAGGTTTTTAACATATGTACAAGTAAATGTATGACACTAGTACAAAGGTTAGAAGAGAATAAATGGAAAAATAATTTAGGTTTATTACATATAATGTGGTATAACAGCAGATGGACAAAATAGTTAACATGTATGGACTAATGACTTAAATATGCATAGTGCTGAAATTAATGCTTAAAATAAGAAATTAAATGGTTATAGCTAATAATTAAACAAGGGCGATACAATAGAATCATAAAAAATACCCAATCAAAGGAAGATAAATAAAAAGATGGAACTGAGAGAACTCACATAGCAAGACAATAAACTTAAACTTAACCTTACCAATAATTATTTTAAATATAAGTAGTCTAAATACTGCAATTAAATGAAAGAGACTGTTGAAATGGAAAACAAAAGCAATGACAACTAAGTACAGTCTAAATATGAAAATGCAAAAGGTGAAAGGGAATGGGGAAGGAAACATCATATTTATTATAATAGAAAGAAAGCTAGATGGTCTATATTAAGAAGATTTCATAGCAAAAGTATATTACCAGGGAAAAAGAACAATTATGATACTCATCAAGAGGGCATTAAAAAAAAAAATCTGTGCATGTAAGAGCAGGACTTAAAAACACACGAAGTAAAATCAGATAGAATCACAAGGGGAAATAGGAAAATCCAAAATTATATCTTTTCAATGTCTCAATAATTGATAGAACAGGTGCAGAAAATTGGTATGCATAAGGAAGATTTGATCAACACAATCAAGTATCTCCACATAATTGATATTTTTAGAACACTCTATCCAAAGGAAAATACCTATTTTTTTCAAGTGCACATAAAACATTTACCCAACAGGACTATATTCTGTGTCATATATGTCTCCATTAACTTAAGAGGATTCAAGTTATACAAAGTATGTTCTCTGATCTATACAGTTAAAATGAAAATAAATACGAGAAAGATCTATGGAAACTGTATTTTGTAAACTAAAAAAGAAAATGAAATTATATAACCAATGACTTATAGAAGAAATCAGAAAGTATTTGAACTCATGAAAATGAGAACCAAATATATTGTAATATTCAGGATAGTATTAAAATAATAAATGTATGTTAGAAAATATGCAAGGTCTTACCATTGACAATTCCACCTCAAGAAGCTCAAATAGGAACAGAAAATAGAACTCAAAGTAAGGAAACTAAAATATACAGATAAGGATAGATATCAGTAAAACTGAAAAGAAAATATTAGAGAAAAATCATTGATACAAACCTGGCTTTTGAGAAGGTCAATAAAATCTATATTTAGGGCCCTCCCTGTTGGCGCAGCGGGTTAAAGCGCAACACTAAGAAGCTAAAGCCACTTCTGCATGAGTTCGATTCCCGCCTGCCCCAGAGGTGACCACATGGCGTGGCAGACCTCTTCTGACCCGCCCGCTGCTCCCCTCAGCAGTGTACTTCGTCGATCTGCCTGTTCTGCTCCCCACTCTGTCTCTGGTGAAGCCTCTCACCGCCCCTAAGCTTCTGGCCTGTACCCCAGTTCTGTATGCACAAATAAATAAATCTTTAAAAAAAAAAATCTATATCTATCCAGACATGAGGAAACAGAACATATAGCCAATTAACATACGAGACAGGCTATAACACTGAAGATTCTATGATATCAGGTTAATAATAAGACAACTGTGAGTAACTTTATTCCAACAAATTAAACTTTTTAAATGAAATAGAGAAATTCTTGAGAGATGAAAACATAAGGTATTAGCTAAATTCTGATGCATGCTACAGCAGGGATAAACCTTAAAAACAGTATGCTAAATGACATTAGACATCAAAGGACAAATATTGTATTATTATATTTTTATATGAGGTATCTAGAATAGGCAAATTTATAGAGACAGAAAAGTGAATGAAGGTTTACTAGGGATTGAGTGTTGAGTGGAGGGGTAATTTTTAAAAGAGTTTAAACTTTCCTCTAAGACTGCTATAAGAGTTCTATCGAAAATAGATAAAAAAAAAACCTAAAAAATATTGTTATTCATTGTGATACTGTTATAGATCATAGAGATACAGAAATAAACTACTGTGTGAGACTAGTAAATCCAGAAGCAAACCCCACAAATATGGAACCTAACACAGTTGGAGTTAAAAATTGATATATCTGGGCCCTCCCTGGTGGCACAGCATGTTAAACACAGCACTAAGAAGCTAAAGCCACTTCAGCATGAATTCCATCCCCACCCCGAAGGTGACCCACATGGCCCAGCAGACCTCTCCTGACCAGCCCACTGTTCCCCTCAGCAGTGAACTTCATCAGTTGGCCTGTTTTGCTCCCCAATGTGTCTCTGGTGAATTCTCTCACTGCCCCTGCTCCTCTGGTCTGTACCCCAGTTCTATATGCATAAATAAATAAATCTTTAAAAAAAATTGGTATGTCTAAGAAATGGTGCTGATAAGTCAGTTTTTTATATAGAAGTTGGACCCCTACCTCACACTATACATAAATATCAATTGCAGGTGAGTTTAAGCACTAAAATATCCTTAAAATAACCCAACAGAAATTCACACAAAACATCCAATAGAAAAATTTACACAGTAGACATCAAGTCATTTCATAGGAAAGGGAAATATAAGTGCCCATAAAAACAAAAAAAGATGCTCCATGTCATCTCTTGTCAGAAGAAACTCATTACAATTTCAACGTGACTATCTCATACTCCATCATTTGGCAAAAATCAACGAGGCAACAATACCAAGTATTACTGAGCATGTGGATCACAGAGAGCTTTCCCACCTGGCGAAAGGAAGCTTAAAGTGATATGATCACTCAAAAAAACACAATGGCATTAATTAGCAAAGTTGAACAAGCACATTTTTTGAACCAAAAAATCCGGTCCTAAGTTTCTAGTCTAGAGACATGTGCAAATGTGCACCCAGGATCATGTAAAAGTATGTTTATGGCAGCAGCATTCTTTGTAATGTTGAAATGCTGGAAACAGGCCATCAATAGAGTAAAAAACTAATTGGTGTATATAAATTAGAAATCTATAGAGGAAGTGACAGAGTGAAGCATATAGACAGGAATTCTCAGGAATGTCGTGCTCAGCAGGGAAAAGTAGTATCAAAAGAAAGAGTGCAATATGATTTCACTTCTATCATTCCTCAGACAGCCAAAATGGCAACATTTTGCTTTGGAAAGAGGGCAAGCCAAAAAAGAAAAATAACTGGTGTGTGATTTCCTCAAAGGGGAAAGAATGTGAAGATAGAGCTGCTCTATAAGGAGAGTCCATGGTCCTGGTACCATGCTCTGTTTTACTTTGTGGGAGATTCTCATGCAGCCATTTTTGTTACTCTTACTACAACCACAACTTAGGGGTACTGGAACTTCTACTCAGTTATGTCGCTGGTCTAGTGATGTACTGGCCTAGTCATTTCCTGAGTTTTTGATCCTTGCCACAAGACTTAGCTCACCTTCCCAATGGCAATGCAATTCTCCAAAGAGACAATGAATACTGGAACATATTGAGGTTTCAGTTCGTTGGGCTGTTAGGAGAGCTGCCCGGTGACACTGGCTAGAAAGTCAAGTCCTTACTACAGCTCTGCTTCACCAAACTCTGGGCAGGTATCATAACCATCTTTTTTTCTCTTTCTAAGTCCAGAATGGCCTTCAAATGCCAGCATCGTTCTGCAAGCACCACTCATAATCCGCTAGCATTGACAAGTGAGATATGGCCTATTTGCCAGCCCAGTTCTTGAGTTTAATGTGCTGTGCTACATCCATGCCAGTGAGTTCAGGGCTGCCAATCAGTCCATTCATAAAAGCCTGGAAAAGGCACTTTTCAGATCAGGTGATCCACACTGAGAGGGAGGCCTGTGGTTTTTACCTAAGTCTTCTGATCTATCATAAGTTGTATTTATGTAATGGAAACAACACCACTCTTGTGCTAAGTAACTGACTTCCATGCATAATATTTGTTTTGGGTCTAAGGATGCAGTTAGAGTTTAAAAGAGAAAAATCAAATAAATCAGATTCCTGCATTTTTTTTTTCTGGTTCAGGTGAATCAGAAAGGCCTTTTTCAGTTGCTGAAATTCTTTACATGTGACATAATTCTCTTAGCTTGTAGAAAGAGATGTTTGCATTTTTCTGATCACTCTTTATGAAAAGGAGATGGGAGTGGTGAAGGGCCACTTTCTTCCTCTTCTGACTTGAGTGCAAGACAATGAAATGTGAACATAATAAGCTCTCTCTAGTGAGTAGAAACTGCTGCCTTCACTCTATTCACCACTTGCTTCTCCCCAAAAGCGGAAAGGTCATTTCTCTGAGTGATGAGTCAGCCTTTCTGTGCAGGTTTAAGATATTCAGCATTGCTGCATATGAAGGTGCTGTTTTGAGGGATTCAGTCTACTGAGAGTAAGGTAACGCCATTTTTCTTGATCGTCTATGGAGCCAAACATTTCCATGCAGGCCTCAAGGGCATCTCTAGGGAAGAAGTAGACAGGCTTCAGGTTTGCACTAGATAATAAAAGGAGCAGTTTTATGAGTAATAACTAATATCCTTACTCATTATTTGATTGCCTTTTTTTGCCCTCCAGTTGGATCAGGACTTAGAAAAGGAGGGTAGGATCACATCCTGCAGACTACAGTGCAAAGTGAATAGGCATGAAGGCTGCTGTTGGAGCTGCTGTACAGATTGAAATGGGAAACTGATGCACTCAATAGGTGTTATATAGGAAATAGGTGGAAAAATAAAAAAAAAAATGCAGGTCATATTTTAATGTAAGACACCAAGTGTAACAATATCTATTATTTATTGAGCACTTGCTATGTGCCAGATGCTATTCTAAGTGCTTCACAAGGGTTGGCTCATAACAGCACTGCTAAGTGTTTTTATGATCCCCAATTTATAGATAATAAATAAAGCACAGTTAAGCAGGACATTGCATCTAGAACTCAAGTTCATCACTTCCTATTCTAAGAATTATTAGGCAAGGAGTGGCGCATGTGGAGGCTTCTGGAACATTTAAGAGAGTTTCAATTCCCTTTTAGTCATTCACTTCCTAGATACCAAGGATTATTGTAAGTATTGAAATATGGTTAAATAAATGGCATTCTTGTCTTCAAGGAATTAATATTTTATATAATCTCATGATAAGAGCCCTGTTTTCTTGGCAAAACAGTTGATTCTAGGACTGGGCAGGAAAATACAAAATGAGCCTGTAGCAGACGACTCAAAACAGAAAAGGGTAGGTGGCATGCCAAAAGAACACAAGAACTAACCTAGCGTTTAAAAATAGAACAATTTGAGGAAAACCTGACACTGCAAAACTTCTAGAAGAAAACATCGGGGGTGAACTTCTTGACATTGGTCTTGGTGATGATTTTTTTTGACCTGACACAAACAACAAAGGCATCAAAAGCAAAACAATTGAGACTAAATGTTTTTGTACCACAAAAAGATGCATCAAAAAAAAAAAAGCCACAATATTTATAAACCACATAATTGATAGGGGGTTAATATCCAAGATTCATATGACTGCAGAAAATAAATCAATATAAAAAATGGTGAAGGACCTAAAGAGAGATTTTTCCTGATAAGGTATACAAATGGCTAACAGGCATATGAAAACCTGATCAAC